>NC_092350.1:36794872-37097372 GCF_963676685.1 Mytilus edulis
TTTTACTTAGCCATGGTATTTTGACCCCCCTGCGGTATATTGAACCCCCTACTATAGACCTTGAATTTCAAAAATTCAAGCTATTCTAAATCCTTAACATAGTTATATTACTCCAGTAAGTAGTTTGTATGTATTTAATATACTGAAAAAGATATTTTGAAAATTTTACTTAGTCATGGTATTTTGAACCCCCTGCTGTATATTGAACCCCCCTACTATAGACCTTGAATTTCAAAAATTCAAGCTATTCTAAATCCTTAACATAGTTATATTACTCCAGTAAGTAGTTTGTATGTATTTAATATACTGGAAAAGATATTTTGAAAATTTTACTCAGCCATGGTATTTTGACCCCCTGCGGTATATTGCACTACTATAGACCTTGAATTTCAAAAATTCAAGCTATTCACTCCTCAAAAATTCAAGCTATTCTAACTCCTTAACATAGTTACAATACTCCAGTAAGTAGTTTGTATGTATTTAATATACTGGAAAAGATATTTGAAAATTTTACTTAGCCATGGTATTTTGACCCCCTGCGTTATATTGAACCCCCTAGTATAGACCTTGAATTTCAAAAATTCAAGCTGTTCTAAATCCTTAACATAGTTATATTACTCCAATAAGTAGTTTATATGTATTTAATATACTGGAAAAGATATTTTGAAAATTTTACTTAGCCATGGTATTTTGACCCCCCCTGCAGTATATTGAACCCCCTACTATAGACCTTTTATTTAAAAAAATCAAGCTATTCTAACTCCTTAACATACATTGTAGTTATAATACTCCAATAAGTAGTTTGTATGTATTTAATATACTGGAAAAGATATTTTGAAAATTTTACTTAGCCATGGTATTTTGACCCCCTGCGGTATATTGAACCCCCTACTATAGACCTTGAATTTCAAAAATTCAAGCTATTCTAAATCCTTAACGTAGTTATAATACTTCAATAAGTAGTTTGTATGTATTTAATATACTGGAAAAGATATTTTGAAAATTTTACTTAGCCATGGTATTTTGACCCCCTGCGGTATATTGAACCCCCTACTATAGACCTTGAATTTCAAAAATTCAAGCTATTCTAAATCCTTAACATAGTTATATTACTCCAGTAAGTAGTTTGTATGTATTTAATATACTGAAAAAGATATTTTGAAAATTTTACTTAGCCATGGTATTTTGAACCCCCCTGCTGTATATTGAACCCCCCTACTATAGACCTTGAATTTCAAAATTCAAGCTATTCTAACTCCTTAACATAGTTATATTACTCCAGTAAGTAGTTTGTATGTATTTAATATACTGAAAAAGATATTTTGAAAATTTTACTTAGCCATGGTATTTTGAACCCCCTGCGGTATATTGAACCCCCCCCCCCCCCCCCCCCCCGACTATAGACCTTGAATTTCAAAAATTCAAGCTATTCTAAATCCTTAACATAGTTATAATACTCCAATAAGTAGTTTGTATGTATTTAATATACTGGAAAAGATATTTGAAAATTTTACTTAGCCATGGTATTTTGACCCCCTGCGGTATATTGAACCCCCTACTATAGACCTTGAATTTCAAAAATTCAAGCTATTCTAAATCCTTAACATAGTTATATTACTCCAGTAAGTAGTTTGTATGTATTTAATATACTGAAAAAGATATTTTGAAAATTTTACTTAGCCATGGTATTTTGAACCCCCTGCTGTATATTGAACCCCCTACTATAGACCTTGAATTTCAAAAATTCAAGCTATTCTAAATCCTTAACATAGTTATATTACTCCAGTAAGTAGTTTGTATGTATTTAATATACTGGAAAAGATATTTTGAAAATTTTACTCAGCCATGGTATTTTGACCCCCTGCGGTATATTGCACTACTATAGACCTTGAATTTCAAAAATTCAAGCTATTCACTCCTTAACATAGTTATAATACTCCAATAAGTAGTTTGTATGTATTTGATAAACTGGAAAAGATATTTTGAAAATTTTACTCAGCCATGGTATTTTGACCCCCCTGCGGTATATTGAACACCCTACTATAGACCTTGAATTTCAAAAATTCAAGCTATTCTAACTCCTTAACATAGTTATAATACTCCAATAAGAAGTTTGTATGTATTTGATATACTGGAAAAGATATTTTGAAAATTTTACTTGGCCATGGTATTTTGACCCCCCTGCGGTATATTGAACCTCCTACTATAGACCTTGAATTTCAAAAATTCAAGCTATTCTAACTCCTTAACATAGTTACAATACTCCAGTAAGTAGTTTGTATGTATTTAATATACTGGAAAAGATATTTTGAAAATTTTACTTAGCCATGGTATTTTGACCCCCTGCGGTATATTGAACCCCCTACTATAGACCTTGAATTTCAAAAATTCAAGCTGTTCTAAATCCTTAACATAGTTATATTACTCCAATAAGTAGTTTATATGTATTTAATATACTGGAAAAGATATTTTGAAAATTTTACTTAGCCATGGTATTTTGACCCCCCCCCTGCAGTATATTGAACCCCCTACTATAGACCTTTTATTTAAAAAAATCAAGCTATTCTAACTCCTTAACATAGTTATAATACTCCAATAAGTGGTTTGTATGTCTTAAACATGCTGGAAAAGATATTTTGAAAATTTTGCTTAGCCATGGTATTTTGACCCCCCTGCGGTATATTGAACCCTCTACTTAAAACCACAAATTAAAAAAAATGATAGCCAATAAATTGTAAATTAGATTATCTGCAATACTATTTATCAAAAACAGGGGGGTTCAATATACCGCAGGGGGTTCAAAATACCATATGACACCGGTGACAACAGATCGTACAATTTTTTGTCATGGAAGATATATATAATAGTTGTCGTGGGACTGTCGTGCAAAATGTCAAAAAAATATTTCAAGTGGTCACACCAGCTAGTTCATGTCCACGAATAAAGAATTGTTATTGTACTGTCGTGCGTTGTCGCAAGTGAGTCCTATGAAAGTCGTGCAACAGTCGTACAACAATCATGAGTTGTTTTGTGCTATTTTTCAGGTTTTCATGTCATTGGGATGCGTGTGTTACTGTTGAACGTCTGTCACACAACAGAAGTGGGTCACTTGCGCGTTTGACTCTAAACAACTAATATAAAAAGAAGGCCAAATTTATTGTATGCCACTTGCCATTTGCTTTCAATATTATTCAGTGTCATGATAAGTTCGGTCCAAATAAACGAGTTTTTTTGTATTAGTTTATATTATAATTGTTCAGCGAATTCAAATACCAAGATGCAACAGAAAAGAAAAATTAACAAAAGAAAGGTAGTATCAATAAATATGGGTGATGTTGACCAGAGGAAAAACCCCCAACAATATATTATGATGTTCTTGCACAAAAGCTTAAACGATTCCGAAACTGCTGATAATGTTGTCACTGTGAACGACTGTCGCACAACAGTATAGTGGGTCACTCGCGTGTATGACTCTGAACTACTAATATAAAAAGAAAGCCAGATTTATTGTGAGCCATTTGCTTTCAGTATTGTTCAGTGTCACGATAACAAAATGGATAAGTTCGGTCCAAAAAAAACATGTTTTTGTTGAGCCTTCGACTTAAGTCGAAAAAGCGAGACTAAGTGATCCTACATTCCATCGTTGTCGGCAGTGTCCACAAATATTCACTCTGTGGTTAAAGTTTTTTACAATTTTAATAATTTTTTTAAACTATACTAGGTTTCTACCAAACTTAAACTGAAGCTTGTTTATGATCATAAGATAGTATCCAGAAGTAAATTTTGTATAAATTAAATTCCATTTTTTCTGTATTTTAGTTTTTCTGCGGGGAAACAGAACATTCACTCTATGTGGTTAAAAGTTTTTAGAATTTTAATAACTTTCTTAAACTATCCTGGGTTTGTACCAAACTTGGACAGAAGATTGTTTATGATAATAAGATAGTATCCAGAAGTAAACTTTGATAAAAATAAAATTTCGTTTTTTCAATATTTTACTTTTAAATGGACTTAGTTTTTCTGCGGTGAAATATTACATTCACTCTGTGGTTAAAGTTTTTAAAATCTTAATAACTTTTTTAAACTATTCTTGGTTTGTACCAAACTTGGACAGAAGCTGGATTATGATCATTAGATGGTATCCAGAAGTTAATTTTGTAAAAAAATAAATCCATTTTTTCCGTATTTCACTTTTAAATGGACTTAGATTTTCTTCCAGTTAACATTACATACAGTCTGCAGTTAAAAGTTTTTAAAACATTTATTAGATTCATAAACTATCCTGGATTTTTACCAAACTTGGACAGAAGCTTCATCCCCTACAGAAAAAAAAGTTGAGGGCCAGTTGATGGCCATGTGGCGGACAGTTGAGGGCTAGCTGTTTTAAGCAAAATAGTTGAGGGCTAGGTGTTGAGCATCTTAGCTCAACTCAAACCTGGCCAAGCACTGTATGTTGGATAGATGTCGCTCAACTGGCCCTCAACTTAAGCTGGCCAATAAGTTGAGGAAAAGTTGAGCAATTGATCTTTGATTTTCATATAGTTGAGCAAAAGTTGAGCTTTCAGACTTTGAAATTTTTGTAGTTGAGCAAAAGTTGAGCATTCAGACTTTGAATTTTTTGTAGTTGAGGAAAAGTTGAGCATTCAGACTTTGAAATTTTTGTACATGTTGTAGTTGAGGAAAAGTTGAGCGTTCAGACTTTGATTTTTTTTTAATAGTTGAGCAATTAGAAATATGACCTAGTGATATAAATGTTATGTGCCATCTGTTTTATCTGTCTTTAGTGCAAATGGACAGGAAGTATTATTATAAATGTGTACACAAAGTTTGAGGCAAAATTAAGGGAAGCACATGTTTTCAATTTTATACATTTTTCTGTATTTTAACTTAACTAAATCTTTGACATAAAGATAAAAAAACAAACAGTATTTCTTTTATTATAAGATATATCAAATATTCAAGATTTAGGTAATTAACAGTTATTATTAGGGGTTTATACACAACACAATTTAAGATTAATGTTTTATTATTAAAATATCAAACATACTAAATCTACACATAATATTAAAGTAAACTGTAACATAACAGTACATGTCTTTCTACATGGATGACTAACAATATAATACATTATTTGCTTTCTTGGGGCTACTCATTCACTCAAAAGAATTGAAATAAATGTTTCAAACTAATCAAAATAAAACTGATCAAAATATTAGAAAAATAAAAATAAACGATTAGTAAAAAATGTTCCTGGGGCGATCCCCAGGAATGAACCTATTTGTTCCTCGGCAGGAATGACCTATTTCCTGGGGTGATCCCCAGGAATGAACCTAGTTCCTGGAGCGATCCCCAGGAATGAACCTATTTTCCTCGACAGGAATGAACATAATTCCTGAGGCGATCCCCAGGAATGAACCTAGTTCCTGGGGGCGATCCCCAGGAATGAACCTATTTGTTCCTCGACAGGAATGAACCTAGTTCCTGGGGCGATCCTGGGGCGATCCCCAGGAATGAACCTAATTGCTCCTGGGCGATCCCAGCGTAGTAAAAATACTACTTAAAATACAATTTGTTCCCGGACAGGAATTAACCTATCTGATGTATTATTGAATTGGGGGAGTATGATTCCCCTGGAATTAAAAAGCCAAATGAAATGAGTTCATAAAATGAAAGAGTGAAAGCCCCCAAGAAATAATAATGCTTACAAATACAAATGTTAAAAAAAATAAATAACAAAACAATAATTTCAAAAATGACACATTTTCTGTTGTGTTTAGAAATAACCCTCTGATCAGTTCTGAAGGAGTGACCACAGAAATCACTTTCTCTCTAACCCAGGTGGATTAAAAGCTGTCTTAGATAGTTAAAATTTCTTGCGTTTAATGCTTAACGAAAGTTCATAAGTAGTGTGACTGTAGTTCTAACACATATTACTATGAAGGCAGGAATCAAGGTATTTTTTCCTTATATATTCCGGTGCTATATAGTTCTGAAGTCGGCATCCGATTGAAAACGATATGTTAATAATAAACGAAAGTTCATAAGTAGTGTGACTGTCGTTCTAACACATCATTACTATGAATGCAGGAATCAAGATATTGCTATCCTTATATATTCCGGTGCTATAATAGTTCTGAATTCTGCATTCGAAAACAAAAGTTATATATAAACGAAAGTTCATAAGTAGTGTGACTGTCATTCTAACACATCATTATTATGAAGGCAGGAATCAAGGTGTTGCTTTCCTTATATATTACAGTGCTATAAAGTTCTGAAGTCTTCATCCGAAAACAATAGGTTATTAATATCTGTATCTGTATCTGTATCTGTTTATTCTCTGTAAAATAAAGGAAAAGAAACAACATGGGAAGTCTTAGTAATTCTTAAAGACTCAAGAGAGATCTAAGTGATCCCAGCCGAGTTAAATATAATACATTAATACGTAATATTAAGATAATAAAAGATCTGTGGCGATCCATCCGGTGAAGTACATATAAATAAAGAGAAAGAATGACCTGTGGCGATCCAGCAGGTGTATTACAATATACATAAAGAGATTGAATGACCTGTGGCGATCCAGCAGGTGTAGTACAATGTACAATATACATAAAGAGAATGAATGACCTGTGGCGATCCAGCAGGTGTAGTACGATCTGTGGCGATCCAGCAGGTGTAGTACAATATACATAAAGAGAATGAATGACCTGTGGCGATCCAGCAGGTGTAGTACAATATACATAAAGAGAATGAATGACCTGTGGCGATCTAGCAGGTGTAGTACAATATACATAAAGAGAATGAATGACCTGTGGCGATCCAGCAGGTGTAGTACAATAAATAAAAAAGAATAACCTGTGGCGATCCATCAGGTGTAGTACAATATATATTACATGTATATAAAGAGAACGAACGACCTGAAATATAATCATATATATAACTGTACTGTATGAAATGTCCACCTGGGGAGATCCCTGCATGTGTGGAGCCATCTAGACTAAAAATATAAACATGATAAATACTGTGTGATACATGTACTATGTGCTGAAATATCATACATATAAAATAAATACATACATGTATGCATTACTTATACTGAGAAATGTCCACATTGGGAGATCCTGGAATGTGTAAAATAATCTAGTATAGAGATAGCAAACTAGAATTGAGATATGAGCATGATAATACTGTGTGCGTCATGTACTATGTGCTGAAATATATACATATAAATGCATATTCATACTTAATATACTGTATGAAATATACACCTGGAGAGATCCCGGCAGGTGTGGAACAATCTGGAACAAATTCATAAATATGATAAAAACTGTGCTACATGTACTATGTGATGAAATATCATACATATAAAATAAAAACATATGACTGAGAAATGTCCACCTTGGGAGATTCTGGAAGGTGTAGATTAATCTAGAATAGAGATAGCAATCTAGAATAGAGATAGCAATCTAGAATAGAGATATGAACATGATAAATACTGTGTGCTTCTGTTCTATGTGCTGAAATATATATTCATTACTTATACTGTACGAAATGTTCACCTGAAGAGATCTCTGCAGGTGCGGAGCAATCTAGAATAGAGATATAAATACTGTGTGATACTATGTGCTGAAATATGAGACATTTAATACATACATGTACATGTAGTATTTCTTATACTACATGTACTATGTATCTGCTGTTATAACATAGATATAAGGAGATGTATGTTTATTCATTAATAAAATACAAAATACTACTTATACTTAACAAAGGCAAAGTTTCCACCAATACAATATATTCAGACATATATCATGTATATACGTGTCCTCGAATCTCAATGCTGCTCTTCACAGCCTACTGCAGTAGTATATGATAAACCTGTATACATGGTACACCGGTGACCCCAATGTGTTCTCTATGATCTAAGAGTGCCGTAAGTGCTGTTGGGCTAGTGTTGAACATGTTGAAGGACTTGCGGAATTATAAATAGTCGTAAGGACTAATCTTGAACTACTGATTGGGACGACATATCTTCTTCTCCTGGTACGGAATTGATCTCATAACTACGCGATTCCTAATCCACTCGGTAAAACAGGAGGCTTCTCAATAGACTAAGTAAATAGATGTCCTTAGATAAATATAGTCATAGGGTTGCTGCTGTAATATTTTTAACGTTGAGGCGAAAATGTTTCCACCAGGCAGTGGTTCTGCATAATAACCATAAGATTCGTATGTATCCCATTGTATCACGATCACTGACTTACCGAGCCTCGGCGGTAGGAACATGCTTATCGGCTGCTTATGCAAAGACGATGACGCGTTAAAGAGCATGTAGATCTGGGAGTAGTGTGTATACTGATACAGCATGAGTTCAAAAGTAGTGTTTAGGGAATTTTGACTGCCGTCGACATACATATAGTAAATAAAACTGGCAGGCATAAAGTACGGGCAACTTGTAATGATACTAACATTTCTGGAAAATGTTTGACAAACAGTTATTTATTAATTCAAAGCTGTATCTTTAAATACTGAACGAACGTTAACACACTCAGTCTTCTCAATCGTCGTTCTATTCCCATAATTGTTATTGTTTACATTTATGCGGTGCATTGTGGGATCGCGCACTTGTGATGCAACTTCTAACATGCTGTCATGGCCGAACGTTTCGATATCGAAATACGGTCAATAGGCCATTATCATAGCGTTCGTAGGACATCTAATGTTCTTTGTTCTCATATTTACACTAAGAGTTTAATTCCAGTTTCGAAATATACTGGATCACGAGGCGATGATCTCTGTTTACCTAGGCGCGTACCCATAGCGCACACTTGGAAAAGTGATAATTGAAGGGGTTACACTAATGTCCTGACAATGTCCTGACAATGTCCTGACAGAAATGAAAATGCTTGATACTTTTTTTATTATTGGAAGGATTTACTTGAAATTTGGAATCAAGCAAGATTAGAACTTATATTTAATAAATAAAATTTAAAAAATAAAATTAAAAAAATTTAAGAGTTAGAAAATTTGACCTGACCAACTTGACTTTGAAACTACTAATGTCCTGACCGATATGAAACGGCCAAAAAATGTTTTATTAATGACAGGATAGACTTCAAATTCGATACCAAGGAAGATTAATACATTTAATACAAAAATATAAGAAAAAATAAGAAAAAAAATATTTTCAAGAGTTAGAAAACTTGACCTGACCAACTACATACTCCCGTAACTAATTGTCCTGACCGATGTAAAATGCTAATAACTTTTTAGTTCTTTGAAGGTTCGACTTCAAATTTGATGTCAAGGAAGATTCTAACATTGAATACAGAGGTATAAGAAAAAATATTAAAAAAACTAATTTTAAGTGTTAGAAAACTTGACCTGACCAACTACGTCTTTCCCATGACTAATGTCCTGACCAATGTAGAAAATGCCCAAAACTTTTTTATTCTTTAATGTATGGATTTCAAATTTAATGTCAAGGTAGATTATAATACTAAATATATTGATGCAAGAAAAAGATTAAAAAGATAATTTAAAGAGTTAAAAAAAACTTGACCTGACCAACGTCGACTCTGCTCTGACTAATGACTCACTAATGTCCTGACCGATGCAGAAAACTTTTAATTATTAAAAAAAATGACTCAAGTTCCTTACCAAGGAAGAATTTATGAGAGAGAAAAAATTGCTGAAAAAATGTTTTTTTAATTTTTTGAAATGTTAGAAAACTGACCTGACCAACTTGATATTTACATCATTCATGTTGAATGTCCTGACCGTTATAAAAATGCCAATAAAATTTTTGTTATTTATTGGGATATTACCAAGGTAGGTATCAAATATTATATAACTGTTTTTTTTTCTCTCTCTATTAAAAGACAGAATATACTTAATTCTTTAAATTATATTGATTTTTTTTTATTTAAACATAGTAAAGAAAGATCTGGGATGCACTTTTTTTTTATTTGTAGTAGAAAGGCAAAAGACAGTGACATAATAAAATTATAATTCTGTGTGATTCTAACATAATTCTACTTTGAATGCTTGTAAAAACAATATATTGACATCAAAAGAAGCCCGTTTCCTGTCCTTATTTATCATGTTTATATTATTTGACATGTTTAATCCCTCATTAACTAAACAACAAAAAATGAGTGAAATAAATAAGAAAAATAAAGTTAAGTAAACACTCCAATTTGTGTTAACTTTAATTAATGTATGTGTGAATAAATTTTAATTATTCATGTCACTGTCTTTGGACTTAATTGCATTCTGTACATCTTTATAATCCTTTCATATTAAATGTAGAAAAGGTGCATTTACTTAGTATCTACAGCATCTCTAATCACATATCACTTTTCTCAGTGATATAAAACTTAAGTATATCCCTTTCAATAACAAAAAAGTTATTAAACGGTCAGGACATTCATCATGATTTAAGATCAAGTTGGTCAGGTCAGAGACATATATACACATATATATATGTGTATATATGTCTCTGGTCAGGTCAAGTTTTCTAACATGAAAAAATTAACAAACATTTTTTTTTCATAAACTTTTATTATGAATTTTATAATTTCCCTTGGTAAGGAACTTTAATTAAGTCAATTCTTTAAATAACAAAAAAAAGTTATTACCATTTTCTACATTGATCAGGACATTAGTCAGTCCAGAGTCGACGTTGGTCAGGTCAAGTTTTCTTACACTTAAAATTAGTTTTTTTAATATTTTTTGTTACATCTCTGTATTCAATGTTAGAATCTTCCTTGACATCAAATTTGAAGTCGAACCTTCAAAGAACAAAAAAAGTTATTAGCATTTTACATCGGTCATGACATTAGTCACGGGAGTACGTAATTGGTCAGGTCAAGATTCTAACTATTGAAAATATTTTTTTTCTTATTTTTTCTTATATATTTGTATTTAATGTTTTAATCTTCCTTGGTATCGAATTTGAAGTCGATCCTGTCATTAATAAAACATTTTTTGGCCGTTTCATATCGGTCAGGACATTAGTAGTTTCAAAGTCAAGTTTTCTAACTCTTAAAAATATTTTTTTATTTTTTTTAAATTTTATTTATTAAATATAAGTTCTCATCTTGCTTGATTCTAAATTTCAAGTAAATCCTTCTATTAATAAAACAGTATCAAGCATTTTCATTTCTGTCAGGACATTGTCAGGACATTAGTGTAACCCTAATTGAAGAGATAATTATTACTCAATCAAATGAACAATATCCAATCACTATTCCAAAGAAACGTATATTCATGTCAATATTCGTTAACATAAGAATATTAAAAGATTTTTCGAATATGGTTCGAAAACAGTAAATAATAGCTGATTTAATTGCATCCAATACATCGATGCGTTCTCTCAATTCATCAACAATACTCTAACCCCCCTCTAGGGCACTATTCCTTCTAAGCTAAAAATAAATGTTATGTAATTGCCTAAGAATAGACTAAGATAACTGCCTGCTGAAATCGTTGATAACAGATGCATTGTATTGTGTATAAACTATAATTTAATAAATCAAATTTCCTCAAATCTCAAAGTGATCACACTGTCACAATACCCAAAAGAACCTCAAACATTTAAAATTTGAACTGGGTTTGAGCATGCACATGGCAAGCAAAGATGTCTTCTAGCTATCATGAATAGAATATGAATTTTACAATGAATGTAGATAAAAAAAGTTACAAATAACTGTATTGACATTGAAAAGTGCAGTGTATTCTTCTGATGACATGACTCTTGGATTTAGGAAGATTGTTGTTTAACACATATTTCTGGAAACATCTTTTGGTAAGTACATTGGATAAGATTTGATTTCCACCATTTTGAATAAGTGTATAATTATGCTCTTTTAGTTCAAAATAGTGATATTTAAAGTGTTTTCTTAATAAACTTTAGAGTGAAGAAAAAAATGAGACAATATATGTATGCATTAATTTATATATTGTCAAAATGTGTAAGACAGGAGACATATTTATTTTATTATTGTTTTAGAAAGTATTACTAATAAAATAAGAATATTCTAATATAATGAATTTGGTATTAAACTAGAGATCTATTCTTATTTGCTAGATAACTTCTTAAGAGCAAGGATAAAGCATTCATGTAGTATGTTGTGAGTTAAGATCTTTCAGCAGTATTTTGGCTATAAAAATACACAATTTAAATTTATTTTTTCTACAATGTGTAGTCTTCAGTTTTCAATTACCACATAATACTCAACTTTTTAAGACCTAGCCCTCAACTTTTAATGACCTGGCCCTCGTCTATTGGCCACCTAGCCCTCAACTGTTAATGACCTGGTGCTCAACTGTTGGCCAGGTAGCCCTCAACTCTAATTGCTCAACTGTTGGACACCTAGCCCTCAACTATGATATTTTCTCAACGTTGCTCAACTAATTTGCATAAAGTTGAGCATTGATAGTTGAGGGCTACCTAATTTGCATGGCAAAAATCCAGCTAGCCCTCAACTGGCCCTCAACTATTTGCTCAACTGATGGCCAGCTAGCCCTCAACTGGCCCTCAACTGTTAGCTCAACTGGCGGCCAGTTGAGCAATGCAGTTGGCCTACTACCTTGACCAAAAACTTTAACCTGAAACTGACCCACTTTCATTTTCTATGTTCAGTGGACCGTGAAATTGGGGTCAAAAGTCTAATTTGGCTTTAAAATTAAAAAGATCATATCATAAGCAACAAGTGTACTAAGTTTCAAGTTGATTGGACTTCAGCTTCATCGAAAACTACCTTGACCAAAAACGTTAACCTGAACGGACGCACAGACGGACGGACGAACGGACACAGACGAACGGACGAACGGAGCCACAGACCAGAAAACATAATGCCCCTCTACTATCGTAGGTGGGGCATAAAAATTCTTAAAAATTCAAAAGTTTTATAAACAGTTAATCTTTAATTGTGACCGTATCAATGATAACTCATTGTAATCAGTATGATCAATCAACATGTTCAAACTGAGGTGCTCTGGAATGTATATTACTCTGATTTTGACCTTATTTTTTATGGTTTATTGGCAGAGTTAAGTTCTTGTGTTAGGGACTCTCTTTTTCAAATACTGTAAGAAGTAGGTGAAGTATATTTGGTGTATGCATGATTGTAAGGTAAACATATCTGTCTGGTAGGTATACTCTTGGCCCCAGTTTCGTGATTCATTATTGGTAAATGTTTAATTAGCAATAGGTCAAACTTTGTAAATGGAATAATTGTAAGTTGAACAGGTCTGTCTGACAGTATTTATCTGACCTTGACCTAATGTCATCTTTCTTGAAGGATGCTTACTTTAAGTAACACTTGAAGTAACACCAGACGCCAAGTGATGAGAAAAGCTCACTTGGCCCTTTGGGCCAGGTGAGTTAAAAAATAGTGCATGATGATGTTAATTCAATGGATAGTTTTCATTATAAAATTTATGTACATATACTTTTTTCTCAATATGCTTGGATGCCCTTAAAATAAACTATTATCTGATTGTGCATTTTAAACATGTGCTCAATATCCATGCTTTTTGGTTGATTGTTGACAAACAGGTGAAACTCGTTTAACCTAGGCTTCAAACACAAACGTTAATTACATATGCCATATTTTCACAACTCTGACCGAAAAAATGACGAATATACGAAATTTATGCAGAAAAAAAATTGACAAAATCCTGCACAGAAGACTAAGTTTATCATGTTCGTATGTATTGGTTCAAGAATTGGAATAACATTATTTTTCACCAGTCACTCCTTTCATATGACTTTAATACTTTACAACAAGAGACAGCGTGGGGTCAAATATCGTCATAAAGGGAAAACCCGTGGTTAAATCAGTATAAATTCAAGCCCCCATGAATAACTTCTATTCTGATAGGACAATTATGCAGCATTTTTTTTATGTAAGCGCTCTAGGTAAAGTCAAATATTTGCCGTTTCCATAAATAACCACTATTAAATTGATGTTAAAGAAGTTTGAACGGAGCAAATGACAATTAAGCTTTAACCATTTACAATCACATATTAAGATAGGTTTGAATAAATTTAAAAGATAATTTTACTTCTATATCTTATATGTATAAAAAAATGGCTTATAACACATTTTAGCATCGTTTTGTTAACGTTTCCTTGTAGTGTTCGTTTTAACCAGCGTGTATTTTTACGTAAAATGCTTATATTCTTAAGTCATCGTTCTAAGAAGTCGGATAGCTCATTTATATATAAAAAGCTTCGCTGATCAGCACAGCCTGTCAATAGGACCACAGTGGTCGAACCCTGAACAGTTGGGGCAAATGTGGACACAATATTCAAGCTTGATACTATCTGAATTAGGATTGTGATCAAATTTTTGCCATTATGTAAGTTTCTGACACAAAATAAATGTGGTAAAAAAATTTACAACTTTGATGTGCAATAACATGAATAATGTGCAATTGAAGATTTGAAATTTGAAGAATGTTAAAAAAAAATATGAACCGTTTAAAAAATATTGGAACCCCACCCCCTTTCAAATTTTTTGAATCCCTCTTGGATAATTTACCATCAAGCTCAATCCCAGTCTTTTCTTTGTAGTATGGAACCTATTATAGTACCCATACACTTTTACATAAGTTATTGTCTGGAAACTTTAAAAATGCTTGTTTTGGCTCTTTTTTTGCACTTAATTTCTGCATGTTTAAACATTATACAAAACCATTGTAAGGGAGGTAACTAAACCCATATAAATCCATCATAAAAGTATGTTAAAAAATAGCACCATTATATATGGCTAAAATTAGAAAACCTTGTACAGCAAAATGCAATTAGTTATACCTAAAAATAAATTCTTTCATCAATTTGACCAGACTTATTTCAGTATTAAATATAAAATAACATCATAAAAAAAACTGACAGCCACTCACCTCAAAAGAATACAACATTTCTTTATAACAAAACCATTCAGAACATTTTAGGATTTTGATTTATGCTCAATGTTTTGCTTTTGTGCAATTCACTTTGCTGTTGCAAATTGACACTCCCCCTCCCCCCACATCTTTTCAAACAACCCTACCTAAAAAAAAAAATTTATCACCCCCTTTTTTTTTACAATATATTTTTATCCCCCACCCTTGTTTCAAATAACCCCAAACAAAAAATTTGAAAAGAAAATTTTACCCCTTTTTTTTTACAATTTCTTTTTACCCCCCCCCCCCCCCCCTTATTCCAAACAAAAAAATCTTTCCTCAAGTTTGGTCAGAATCTCAATTCAAATTTCCATTTGAATTTGCAACCATAATTACCCTTTTAAATAAGTCTAAAAAAGAAAATGACAACAAAACCATAGCTAAAATTAATATTCCTTTAAATCATCATAAATTTGATAGTTACTTCTTAACCTCAAAATTACAGATTTTCATTATACACAATTCAAAAGCAATGTAAAAGGTAATCAAACATATTATATTTGGATTACCTCCCTTACACTGCTTTTAAATTGTTTCAATTTTCCTTTAACCATAAAACCCCTCCGTTGTTTCCCCTTTTTTGCCAATAATTCCTAAATGATTTCAGGACCATAACCATGATAACTCCAAAAATCCATCTAGAAGTGATTATAAACCTTTGTGTTAAAAACATTTTGATTTCTATTTGCTTAAACTTAAGTCATTATCTGGAAATCATCTGTCTTCGGACGATGTTGACAATGACGATGCTGAAGATGCGATACCAAGAAACAAATTTTTGTGGTCGTATAAAAAGCATATGACCTGAGAGTAAAGGATCGGAACAACCCAGTCAATGCAAGTGGATAGTGGAGGCTGGTTTTAATCAGACTAGAAATAACCCAAACAATATATTCATATTTTACCACGTGTTTGTACTATTATAATAATATTCATAAGTATATGTCCGAACCAGACCTAACATTGTTGGGTTGGTGTTTAGACAAGCTCTAGTTATTATAATAATATATATATAATGTTGAAGTAATGTCAACCATGCCCATTTGGTTCAGATCTCTGTTCTCGTTATAATTATATTGGATGATCTTAAAGATGTCAGTCTGGCTAACACCAATTAATTGATTGTTATCACAATTACTCTAACATTTCGCATAATGAAAAAAAAAAATCACGTGGATGTTTGCACTAATAAGATTTAAAAAACTCTGTTATACCGCTGTTTCCGACTTTTATTTGTTTGTGAGTGAATAAATGGTCGAGTTTATGCACCAATAAATTCATTAAAATAGGGGCCAAGGAATTTAATTTTCCAACTTGTAGTTACCTTTACCACACATAAATTGTATATGTGTGTCATTGAAATGGCCTGGCTCATGAATTTATTTTGTTCTTGACGCAACAAAAAATGTGCTGTATGGACTTTGCTATCTGATAAAACTAGAGGCTCTCAAGAGCCTGTGTCACTCACCTTGGTCTATGTGCATATTAAACAATGGACACAGATAAATTCATGAAAAATTGTATTTTAGTGATCATGATGTGTTTGTAGATCTTACTTTACTGGACATTCTTCTTGCTACAATTATCTCTATCTATAATGAATTTGGTCCAGTAATTACAGTGTAAAATAAAAATTTACAAAAAATTTACAAAAATTTAATGAAAATTGTTAAAAAATGACTATAAAGGACAATAACTCCTTAAGGGGTAAACCGATAATTTTGGTCATGTTGACTTATTTGTAGATCTTACTTTGCTGAACATTATTGCTGTTTACAGTTTATCTCTATCTATTATAATATTCAAGATAACCAAAAACTGCAAAATTTCCTTATTCTGGGGCAGCAACCCAACAACAGGTTGTCTGTTTTGTCTAAAATTTCAGGGCAGATAGATCTTGACCTGATAAACAATTTACCCCATGTCAGACTTGCTCTAAATGCTTTGGTTTCAGAGATATAAGCTTAAATCTACATTTCGCCCCTATGTACTATTTTTAGCCATGGCGGCCATCTTGGTTGGTAAGCAAGGTCACGTCACAAATTTTTATACGACCGCAAAATTTGAAATTTTTTTCGTCGTATATTGCTATCACGTTGGCGTCGTTGTCCGAATACTTTTAGTTTTCGCACTCTAACTTTAGTAAAAGTGAATGGAAATCTATGAAATTTAAACACAAGGTTTATGACCACAAAAGGAAGGTTGGTATTGATTTTGGGAGTTTTGGTCCCAACATTTTAGGAATTGGGGGCCAAAAAGGGCCCAAATAAGCAATTTCTTGGTTTTCGCACTATAACTTTAGTTTAAGTTCATAGAAATCTATGAAATTTTGACACAAGGTTTATGACCACAAAAGAACGGTTGGGATTGATTTTAGGAGTTTTGGTTTCAACAGTTTAGGAATTAGGGGCCAAAAAAGGGCCCAAATAAGTATTATTCTTGATTTTCGCACAATAACTTTAGTTTAAGTAAATAGAAATCAATGAAATTTAAACACAATGTTAATGACTACAAAAGGAAGGTTGGTATTGATTTTGGGAGTTTAGGTCCCAACAGTTTAGGAATTAGGGGCCAAAAAGGGACCCAAATAAGCATTTTTCTTGGTTTTCGCATCATAACGTTATTATAAGTAAATAGAAATCTATGAAATTTAAGCACAAGGTTTATAATCATAAAAGGAAGGTTGGTATTGATTTTGGGAGTTTTGGTCCCAACAGAATAAGGGGCCCAAAGGGTCCAAAATTAAACTTTGTTTGATTTCATCAAAATTGAATAATTGGGGTTCTTTGATATGCCGAATCTAACTGTCATGACTGTGTATGTAGATTCTTAACTTTTGGTCCCGTTTTCAAATTGGTCTACATTAAGGTCCAAAGGGTCCAAAATTAAACTTAGTTTGATTTTGACAAAAAATGAATCAGTTAGGTTCTTTGATATGCTGATTCGTAAAATGTACTTAGATAAAGCTACGCCCTGCGGAGCATCTGGTTAAAACTAGATACCCAAATGAAGATTATGGCCAAGTTTGGTTAAATTTGGCCCAGAAGTTTCAGAGCAGAAGATTTTTAAAAAGAATACATAAATTTTAGAAACAGATGCTCCGCAGGGCGCAGCTTTATACGACCGCATAGGTTGAACCCTGAACGGTCGGGGCAAGTATGGACACAACATTCAAGCTGGATTCAGCTCTAAATTTGGATTGTGATTAAATAGTTGACACAGCATAGGTTTTGGACACAGAAAGAATGTGGTCTACTGAACTTAAAATAATTTTTTTGTCTTTGAGCAATCACTATGCTGTTGAATATTAATCCTCTCAAAAAAATGTTTGAAGAAATTTTCTTTTTATTTATGAAATCTGAAATGAGAAAAATTAACAACACAACCCCCCCCCCCCCTTTCCCCCACCACCATTTTTTTTCACATCCCCCTTTCCCTTTTTTCATAACTGATCTCAATTCAAATTTCTAATGGAGTTTGCAACAATAACTACTCATTTAAAAACATCATAAAATATTAAAATGTAACAAAAAGTGCTTGTTATCACTGAATGGTAAAGAGTGTTTTAATTTATCAGTTGGTAGTAAAAGTGAATATACATTGTGCATTGTATAAAACAATGATTTAAGTTGATTCACTACTATTCTGGACAAAGAATGATAACTCCAATCAATTGAAAATTTCTTGCTATTGCACAATATTGTGCAATTAGATATTTCTTGCTATTGCGCAATACTGTGCAATTGAAAATATTTGCTATTGCACAATACTGTGCAATTGAAGATTTCTTGCTATTGCACAATACTGTGCAATTGAACATTTTTTGCTATTGCTGAATACTGTGCAATTGAAAATTTCTTGCTATTGCACAATACTTAATATAATAATTTTGGATCCTGATTTGAACCAACTTGAAAACTGGGCCCATAATCAAAAATCTAAGTAGATGATTAAATTCAGCATATCAAAAAAGCCAAAGAATTCAATTTTTATTAAAATCAAACTTAGTTTAATTTTGGACCCTTGGGTATTTAATGTAGACCAACTTGAAAACTGGGCCAATAATAAAAAATCTAAATTCATTTTTAGATTCAGCATATCAAAGAACCCCAAGGATTCAATTTTTGTTAAAATCAAACTAAGTTTAATTTTGGACCCTTTGGACCTTAGTGTAGACCAATTGGAAAACGGGACCAAAAATTAAGAATCTACATACACAGTTAGATCCGGCATATCAAAGAACCCCAACTATTCAATTTTTGATGAAATCAAACAAAGTTCAATTTTGGACCCTTTGGGCCCCTTATTCCTAAAAACCTGTTGGGACCAAAACTCCCAAAATCAAACCCAACCTTCCTTTTGTGGTCATAAACCTTGTGTTTAAATTTCATTGATTTCTATTTACTTATACTAAAGTAATGGTGCGAAAACCAAGAATAATGCTTATTTGGGCCCTTTTTTGGCCCCTAATTCCTAAACTGTTTGAACCAAAACTCCCAAAATCAATCCCAACCTTCCTTTTGTGGTCATAAACCTTGTGTCAAAATTTCATAGATTTCTATTTACTTAAAACTAAAATTATAGTGCGAAAACCAAGAAAATGCTTATTTGGGCCCTTTTTGGCCCCTAATTCCTAAAATTTTGGGACCAAAACTCCCAAAATCAATCCCAACCTTCCTTTTGTGGTTATAAACCTTGTGTTAAAATTTCATAGATTTCTATTCACTTTTACTAAAGTTAGAGTGCGAAAACTAAAAGTATTCGGACGACGACGACGACGACGACGACGCCAACGTGATAGCAATATACGACGAAAAATTAAAATTTTTGCGGTCGTATAAAAATGGTTAAAAATGAACTTTAAAGGGCAAAAACTCCTTAATCGGTCAACTGACAATTTTGGTCATGTTGACTTATTTGTAGATTTTAATTTGCTGCTCAATATTGCTGTTTACAGTTATTCTCTATCTATTATAATATTCAAGATAATAACCAAAAACTGAAATTTCCTTAAAATTACTAATTCAGGGGCAGCAACCCAACAGTAACAACATATTAAAATCTGAAAAGCTTAGGTTGAACATTAAATGAGTAAATAAATGCAAGGACACGACTGGAAACACAATTTTTTTCAATCTTTCAAGAACCTGATAACTCCTGAACAGCTCCCTACTAAAAATAATCAGTGGAATTCCACTGAAATCCCACATAAATCTCACTTGGGAATTCCACTGGCTCCCACTGGAATTCCACTGGACAATTTTGTCGGGATTTTTAGAAGATTCCAGTGGAATCTCAGTGGAATCACAGTGATATTTTTAAAATCCCACTTGGATTCCAGTGGAATCTCAGTGATATTTTTTTCAAAAATCCCACTTGGATTCCAGTGGAATCTCAATGATATTTTTAAAATCCCAGTGTGATTCTGGGCAATTTCCACTGAAATTTCAATGGGATCCCAATGAAATTTCAATAATTCCAGTGGGATTTTAATGCAAACCCAGAGAAATTTAAATGGATTCTTCAACACTATGTGTAGTGAAATTATTTTAAATTCCAGTGAAAACAGCAGATCAATCACGTTATTTTTTCATGTCTTAAATAGTTTATTGTCTTTTTTTTTGGAAATGCAAGTGAAGTGTATAGGTTATTCTTTACTTTGATTTGTATTGGTCTTTTATTTTACTCTAACATCATAGGCCCATATTTACATGTATGTCTTGCCATTTTTAAAATCTCAAATTTGATCCACAATCATGATAATTGAGTACATGTGTACTAATTAAGTTTTAAAAGATAATACTTTTTGCTTTTTTGGAAAAGATGTCTCTATATATATTAAATTATTACAGTCATACTACAGATCTCCAATTTTGCGAAAACTAGCTACTATTGAATAATATTTTATTAAAGAGATTGTCTTAAAGATATATTAGTCATGTGTCATACTGTGACAATCCAATAGTAATTATGTATATGCAAAAATGCATGGTCTTATAGTTATTTTCTTGATCCTACATGGTCACAATTTATTTGAAGGAAATGATAGTTTCATAATTTTCAAAAAGGTTGAAATACTTATTCATAATTTGTACTTACCAGAAGATTTAATCCCAAAAATATGAAAACATCAATCTTCACAAATCCAATAGTCATGTCATCAAAAAAATACATCTTCACTTTTTAATATCAATAGAATATAACTTTGGCTCTTTTAAATTTTAGTCCACAACTCTACATCCATGGTAAAATTCATATTTTAGTCAAGATAAATAAGACATCTTTTCTTGTAATGGCTGCAAGTTCAAATTTTGAATCTGACCAGTGTTGGGGTTGTATCTATAGGGAGTTGTTTGATTCCTTGCAATGTTTTCCTAATCATACTATTAAATTACCTAAATCTTAAATATCTGATATATATAATAATAAATAAATGATATTTACCAACTTTTATCTATTATTTTTATATTTTGAACTGTAGAAATTTAAGAGAAATATGCCTTCATTGGGCCCCATTGAGTGTGTACATATCATTTCCTGTCCATTTCACAGAGGCAAATTGAAAACAGATTGGCACATAACATTTCTATTACTAATTGATAAGAAAGAGACTGCTTGGAAATAATATTTGTGTATAATCATGATATAATACTTAACTAAATATAGAGATAGACTTAATAATTAATTGTACTTGAAAATAAATAAATTTTAATTACCTGCAACTCCTTTGTTGAAAAATTCAAAATTAAATTGTCTTAAATACTGTTAGTGAAATAAGTATATATATTCTAGTCACTTTATACATGTTTAAATGTACATATATAAATAGCAACACATAACATTTTTCAGGTCCATCATCATTTAATTATCAGCTAAATTCATTGAAATTTTTTATAATGAAAATTCTACAAGTCCAACATCCCACTGGAATTATATATTTATAAAAGACACATGTCCAAATTCCAGTGGGATAATTAGGAATGACAAAGTACAAATTTCCACTGGAAAATATAGAAATAATCCAGTGGAAATGCCACTGAGATACCATCGGGATAAACTTCCCATTGGGATTCCACTGACACTCCAAAACATTCCAGTGGGATTCCACTGGATTTTTTCCCCCCACTGGGATTCAAGTGAATCCAAATGGTATCCCACTGGAATCCCAAGTACATTTTCAGTAGGGAGGAAACATGAAAATTTACATTATTACTTGACCTCCATTTTGTCATCAATATATATATAACAACGTATTTAAATTTGAGAATCCTTGGTTGAAAGGTGCATGAGTAAATGCACGGAAAACATTTGTTTTTTTCCAAAAAAAAAACGCCATTCAATCATCCCAAATCAATTACCGTCGTTTTCGTCGAAAATCAGGTTAAAATGTCTTAATTAACATTAAAATGAACGTATGTTATTATTGAATGTATCGATGAACTCCAGAAAAAAATAAATATCTTAACGTCGCCGTTGTCTTGTTTACACTGGTTACAAAAAGTAGTTTGGTGAACCTCTTCTATCAGAAAATAAACAACATGAAAAGCCACTACCAGAAGCCCTCTCTACATAACAATTAAACGTATTCCCTAATATTCAAATCATATAAAAGTTATTATCACAAAATATATTAAAACTAAGTTTATAGCATGCTGTTATGTACAATAATTACTTTCTTTAAACGTTCTAAAATTTTATGAATACGTGTGTATGTTAGAATTATGTGTTTGATTTGTAATCGATTATCTGTGTCAAATTTTTAATCAAACAGATATACAGTAACGTTTTTTCCAGCTTTTGATTATGTCTTTAAAAATAGATATACTCTCAATATTGTCTTTAATATTATCTTTATGCTACTATTTTACAGATGGACATCAAGAAGTCAGCAAAATTATCGAATTTTGCCAAAAGAAGAACGTTAGACTCATTATCTCTAACAAAGACAAAGATTTAAATGTGAGGAATATAGAAGGTATGTGTGAATCAAAATGTGAGATCTGACTTACTTTTTTTAATTGTGCTATTGCTAATTCACTAGAACAGAATTATCTCCTTTTTTCCATTTCAATTTTTTTTATATCATCAATAAATATGATCAGAGACATATAATAAATTATTATTTTATTAGAGTATCATATGTCTCTTATACAATATAACAAGATATGCAAATCATTGAGGGGGGCAGTAGGGGGCCAAACATATGAACAACAAATTCAACAAGAAGTAACTTTACCTATATTTCATTTGATTTGTTTTATTGTCCCACACAAGAATATATATGGTTTAGGGGTGGGGGTGACACCCATGGACTTTCCCTATATTTCATTTGATGTGTTCTGTTGTTCCATACATGAATATATGGTTTAGAGGTGGCGACATTGACCGTTTTCAAACAAGAGGGGGTGGGGTGATCCCCCAGGGACTTCCCTTTTATTTCATTTGATTTGGTTTTTTGTCACATACAAGAATATCTATGGCTTAGGGGGAGGGGTATCTCGTCAGTTTACAAGATTATAGCATATTTTCAAATCAAACGGGGGTGGGGTGACCCTTAAAGACTTCCCTTTTATTTCATTTGCTTTGTTTTATTGTGCCATACAAGAAAATATTTGGTTTAGGGGTGGGGATCTCGACCGTTTAAACAACAATAGCATATTCTCAATTTGAATGGGGTTTGGGATGACCCCCAGGGACTCATCCTATATTTCATGTGGTTTGTTTTATTGTCCTGTGATCATTTCTTAAGACTGCATGTGTCTATCTATATCACTTACAGTTTTCAAGTTATATTCATTCGAAAATTTTAAAAGATAAAATCCCATAGTATATGCCTCCCTTCTTTAAGCCCCCCAAAATACCCCTTAATAGACCCCAATGCACAAATGAAATATTGATGGCTTACCTAGACATATTAGTCTAAAAGTTTATGAAACCAAAGTAAATCTGACAAGCGGTTTGGAGAAACACTGTGGACAAGTTTATTTTTAAAGTCACAGGGGGAAGAAGAAGAAGAAATTGCTATTGCGAACAGTAGCTGATATCACCTTGGTCTGCCAATTGCCACTGATTGGCAGCCATTGTGATTTTTTTAAACATTGAATTAACTTAATTTACTTCACCATGTTCACTGTGTGAGTAAATACGTCATTTTGCAAATTTTGAGGTTTGTACTGTTTCCGTAACAACAGTCCCAATTTGAAAATTCCAAAGATGGATGGCAAGTCTGTGCAATCCAAGTAACATTTCCACAAAGTTTCATTCATTTGGAAGACTTTCCAATTTTACACATTATTTCTGTTTCCATCCCAAGAGAAAACGAAAATGGGATCAATCGGGATCCCAATGCATCAGGGTTGGCAAAGTATTAACCGCCCGGGAAAACCCAGGCGGGAATTCACGGGTTTTCCTGGGCTGGGCAATACTCCCAGAAATGGGTAATACTGGGTAATACTGGGCAATAAGACTTTTTAAGCTTATTTTAACACAAAATAGTAAAGTCTTGTTGTAGTTTCATAGTATTATAGCTAAAAATATACGTTTTATACAGATAACCATTGAGAGTCATGTTTCTAGAAGATTGAAAATTCAATTTCATTCTTTTCTTCACTACTTCTATGTAGGCAGAATACAAAATTTGAATATTTTTGAATTATTAATACCTTGTTAATTTCCATGTATTGTTTCAACTATCCAAACTTTAAAAAAAAATGCATTTTATAGCAGTGTTTATGTGAATTGTAAATTTAAATGTCTATGCAATCATATTGCTAAATAAACATCCTACAGGGTCAAGTCATTAACCCTTATAGAAATGAAAAGGATGAATATTGTTATATAAACATATCAATGTCCTAATCTGAATAATTACTTATTAATTAGTGATGTACATATAAAGAATGCAAAAGTAATTTTTCTTACATTTTCTTGTTAATTCTTAATGTAAGATAAATGCATTTGAAAAATGAAGTCTTTGAATTTATGTTAACAGTTTGACCAATCTAGACAAACGGGTGATTTAATAGACTTTCAGAAGAGAATTATTGATAAAGGCCTTTTCCATTAATATTTGTGTAATGTGTGACTACATGTTTACTTGTTAAATAGTTGCAAGAATAGTACTTTTTTCAAATGTATATACACTTGTATCATCACTCTCAAACAAGTAAACTAATTTATAAATCAAAATGTGTTTATAAATATCTTAAATGTATTGCAACTGAGTTTGATCACTGAATCCTCTTTAAAATTCAGGCCAGTATTTTATATTACCCAGTATTGCCCAGTATTACCCATTAAAACCCAGTAAAACCCGGGTTTTCCCAGTATTTCCCACTGGGCTGGGCAATACTCATAAAACCCGGGTTTTTGCCAACTCTGCAATGCATCCCGGTGAAATTGTCGGGATAAGCCGGAATACGCATCTGGAAGCGGGATCCCATTCGGGATAAATATCTGAAACTGGGATCCCATTCGGGATAACTGTCTGAAGCCGGGATTCCAGTCCAGATGAAACTGGATAAATATCGAACACTGGGATCCCATTCGGGGTAACTGTCTGAAGGTGGGATCCCAATTGGAACTGTTTAAAGCCGGGATCCCAATCGGGATAACTGTCTGTAGCTGGGATCCCAGTCTAGTTAAAACGTGAAATTGTATGAACCATAATAAGGTTGTTGAAAATATGTAAGTGTTTTGTTAATTTGTGTATACATCACAGTGGTATACATAGATCTATGTCTCTGATATCATCAAGTAATGGTTATTGGTGTTAATTAACAATGTGTAACACCAAAGCTGTCAGGTGAAGCCAATCACATTTAAGTGTCACTTAATATTCAGTTTGACAGATATTTACAAGTCAGAAAAATGCCGAGATTTTCGCGATAAAAATGGCAGGGCGTCCGAGAAATGCCAACGGGTGTTTTGCCAGACAAGCTTGGGCGTTTCTGATGTTCCCCAAGTTCCCATGAGTGCGTTTCTATTAGTTGTCGTCCGGCATCAATGATAAGATAATGATCGACATCGTAAAATGTTGGTTTCTCAACTTGTGTCAAATGTAAAAAAAAATAATGTCCACGTGCTTTGTTTTTAATTGGTACTGAACAGTTCGACCCTAGAAAATACTGTCCTTAATAATGCGGCCACTATCTTATCAGCATGCACCATGTGCAAATTAATAAAGTATTCTTTTCTTATATTTAGTAAAAACTGGCCAGTAATTAATACTTTTATACGATACCTTTAATTTATTTATAATACCGTTACGAAGACAATTAGATCAACTTCTGGCCGATATAATTTGGGGCGAGTTGTCATGTTGATGTTAGTGTACTGGTAAAAACGTCATCAAAATCTGATTACGCTGAATTATGGAGGACGAAGATGAAGATGTTTTCAGATAAGTGCATTAATAATTTAATTTAACATGTGTATATGTGCATATAATGATTATAAAAATAATTCATTGAGGAACTATGATTTTTATGGTTTTTATTTGAGCAAATCAACATCAGAAAATATAAAAGCATAAACTGAAAATATATTTGTTTTTAACATATACAATGAATAAACTTCTTGTCACATAACAGGCATAACTAGTACAGGTATGTGAAAATTTAATTCAGTTGTGTGTATGTTTATTTGGTGAAAATAATAAGTCGCTAGTTATTTATCTTCAGGGGATAAAAAGGGGGAGGGTAATTAATTTGCAAAAAAAAATAAAATAGCCTTCCAAGACTTCATAATTATTTGGACTAGCTTCCAATCTACTGTATAAACATGCAATAATATTTCTATTGAATTTGTTGCTTCAAAACGTATTGAATAAATGATTCTTTGTGGATTTGTTTGATACTTTTAGGGGATTTAATGATATTTTTAAATGGAGCTGCCAACGAAACAGATTGCATGCAGATATTCCAGTTACCATAATTTACTCAGCAATACTAGTTGGAAGTACAGAGACAGCAAATTAATTAACAGAAAGGAGAACATGACATGTATCCTTTTGCATAAATAACCCAGGAATCCCAGTGGCAGTGCAATTTGAATTGGTGCATGTATATCCTGCTGGGATTTATTTTTGGGATCCCACTTTTTTTTCTGGGAATCCCAGTATATTTCCACTGGGATTTACATCAGGATCCCGCTTCTTTTACAGGAATCCCGAAATTTTATCCCAGTACTTTTACATCCGGATCCCGCTTCTTTTGCGGGAATCCCGAAATTTTATTTCAGTGGGATCCCAATTGAAATCCCACAATATCCCAGTGGGATCCCAGTATATTTCAACCGGGATTTTCATCAGAATTCCCGGATTTTAGGCAGGATTCCCGAAATTTTATCCCGGTGGAATTAGGTGGGATCCCACTTGGAATCCCATCGTAATTCCAGCCGGGATTCCAGATTTATTTTCTCTTGGGATGACAACGGCAGCCATCTTGGAAATCCCCCCCTCGGATAGCAAATTTGCACATGGGGGTTAACATTTTGGTAAAATTCCATCATCCTTTGTCCATTTAATTCTGAAAAACGATCTGAACAAGAAAGTGTGGAATAATAAGAAAGATTATGAATAAAACGAGCCTGACTGTCACTCACCTTGGTCTATGTGAATATTCAACAAAGGACACAGATGGATTCATGACAAAATTGTGTTTTGGTGTTTTGATGTGTTTGTAGATCTTACTTTACTGTACATTCTTGCGGCTTACAATTATCTCTATCTATAATGATTGGCCCAGTAGTTTCAGTGGAAAATGTTAGTAAAAATTTACAAATTTTATGAAAATTGTTAAAAATTGACTGTGAAGGGCAATAACTCCTTCGGAGGTCAATTGACCATTCTGGTCATGTTGACTTATTTTTAGGTCTTACTTTGCTGAACATTATTGCTGTTTACAGTTTATCTCTATCTATAATAATATTCAAGATAATAACAAACAAGAGGCTCTCAAGAGCCTGAATCGCTCACCTTAATTTTTTTGGTTAAATCTCTCATCAATGATTATTTTGGCTTTTCAATTTATTTAAATGTTCTTTGAATCGTCCTATTTTCTTCAAAAGCAAAAAAAAAAAAAAATTTTCTCCTATGTTCTATTTTAGCCATAGGAGCTATGTTTCTGACATACAAGGAAATGAAATATAAAATTTATACTACATACTCTGAAACTCATTTAGCCTAAGTTTGGCTGAAATTGATACAGCAGTTTCAAAAGAGAAGATTTTTTAAAGTAAGTCAACATGATGAACAAATTGTGTTTTTTGACGAAATAAAAAATAAAGCACAAACATTTTTTTATACACCCTACTGATCATTCAGTTGAAGTTTGGTTGAATTTGGTTTAGTAGTTTTAGAGGAGAAGATATTTTAAAGTTAGCAAATATGATGAACAAATTGTGAAAAATTGTCATTAAAGGACCCTTTAGGGGTCAATTGACAATTTTGGTCATATTAACTTATTTGTAGATCTTACTTTGCTGATCATTTTTGCTGTTTACAGTTTATCTTTATCTATAATAATATTCAAGATAATGACTAAAAACTGCAAAATTTCCTTAAAATTACCAATTAAGTGGCAGCAACCCAACAATGGTTTGTTTGATTCATCTGAAAATTTCAGGGCTGATAGATCTTGACGTAATGAACATTTTTACCCCATGTCAGATTTGCTCTAAATGCTTTTGTTTTTGAGATATAAGCCAAAAACTGCATATGACCCCTATGTTCTATTTTAAGTAACGGCGGCCATGTTTTTTGACGGATCAAAAATCGAAGCACACACTTTGTGCAGGATAATCTAAGGAACAATCATGCTAAGTTTCATCCAAATCCATTCAGTAGTTTCAGAGGAGAAGATTTTTTAAAGTTAGCAAATGTGATGAACAAATTGTGAAAAATTGTCATTAAAGGACAATAACCCCTTAAGGGGTCAATTGACAATTTTGGTCATATTAACTTATTTGTAGATCTTACATTGCTGATCATTTTTGCTGTTTACAGTTTATCTTTATCTATAATAATATTCAAGATAATGACCAAAAACTGCAAAATTTCCTTAAAATTACCAATTAAGTGGCAGCAACCCAACAATGGTTTGTTTGATTCATCTGAAAATTTCAGGGCCGATAGATTTTGACCTAATGAACATTTTCACCCCATGTCAGATTTGCTCTAAATGCTTTCGTTTTTTAGATATAGGCCAAAAACTGCAATTTACCCCTATGTTCTATTTTAAGTAACGGCGGCCATGTTTTTTGACGGATCAAAAATCGAAGCACACACTTTGTGCAGGATAATCTAAGGAACAATCATGCTAAGTTTCATCCAAATCCATTCAGAAGTTTCAGAGGAGAAGATTTTTTAAAGTTAGCAAATGTGATGAACAAATTGTGAAAAATTGTCATTAAAGGACAATAACCCCTTAAGGGGTCAATTGACAATTTTGGTCATATTAACTTATTTGTAGATCTTACTTTGCTGATCATTTTTGCTGTTTACAGTTTATCTTTATCTATAATAATATTCAAGATAATGACCAAAAACTGCAAAATTTCCTTAAAATTACCAATTAAGAGGCAGCAACCCAACAATGGTTTGTTTGATTCATCTGAAAATTTCAGGGCTGATAGATTTTGACGTAATGAACATTTTTACCCCATGTCAGATTTGCTCTAAATGCTTTCGTTTTTTAGATATAAGCCAAAAACTGCATTTGACCCCTATGTTCTATTTTAAGTAACGGCGGCCATGGTTTTTGACGGATCAAAAATCGAAGCACACACTTTGTGCAGGATAATCTAAGGAACAATCATGCTAAGTTTCATTCAAATCCATTCAGTAGTTTCAGAGGAGAAGATGTTTGAAAAATTGTTAACGACGACAGACGACGACGACGACGGACGCCAAGTGATGAGAAAAGCTCACATGGCCTTTTAGGCCAGGTGAGCTAAAAACGGCGAAATTTCCTTAAAATTACCAATTTAGGGGCAGCAACCTAACCACTGGTTGTCTGATCCATCTGAAAATTTCAGGGCAGATAGATCTTGATCTGATAAACAATTAAACCCCTGTCAGATTTGCTCTAAATGCTTTGGTTTCAGAGATATAAGCCAACATCTACATTTTACCCTATGTTCTATTTTTAGCCATGGTGGTCATCTTGGTTGGATGGCCGGGTCACTGGACACATTTTTTTAAACTAGATACCCTTATGATGATTGATCAAGTTTGGTTAAATTTGAACCAGTAGCTTTAGAGAAGAAGATTTTTGTAAAAGTTAGCAGACAAAGACGACGGATGCAAAGTGATGATCTTCGTTCCGGGGCCATAAAAAAATGTAGAATAACAATATGTCACCCAAACTCTGTTGAGGACGCCATAATAATAAGAATTGGGACAAAAACATAAAGTCGCCAAAACAGATGTAATAGCGGACGGCACCCTTCCCACATTGCCACTAAACTACAGCCATTTTTAAAATTTAAAACAGTATTTACACATAAATACATCACAACATATTTGTAAGTAAATTTTCAGAAAGTTTTGAGCATTTTTCAATTTTTCACATTTTTGCAGTTTCTGTGGCAACAGCGGCCATTTTGGAAATTTCAAAGTCCAAAGTCTTATCTTAATTACTTATACCATTTACCATTTATATTAAGTTTCATTAAGTTTGGAGCATTTGAGATTTTTGGACATTTTTGTTGTTTTCATGGTAACAGTGTCCATTCCAACAACAGTTTCAACATTGACTTATGCCATGTTATATATTCATAAAGTTTCTTTGAGTTTGATCTTTTATTCTTTTAAAAAATGCTTGTTAGATGTTATTCATAAAGTTTCATTGCGTTTGATCTTTTATTCTTTTAAACCAGATACCCCAATGATGATTGTGGCAAAGTTTGGATTAATTTAGCCCAGAAATTTCAGAGGAGAAAATTTTGTAAAAGATTACTAAGATTTACGAAAATAAGTTAAAAATTGACTAAAAAGGGCAATAACTCCTTAAGGGATCAACTGACCATTTCTGTCATGTTGACCTATTTGTAAATTTTACTTTGCTGAACATTATTGCTGTTTACAGTTTATCTCTATCTATAATAATATTCAAGATAATAACCCAAAACAGTAAAGTTTCCTTAAAATGACCAATTTAGTGGCAGCAACCCAAAAACAGGTTTTCCGATTCATCTGGAAATTTCAGGACAGATAGATCTTGACCTGATAAACAACTTTACCCATGTCAGATTTGCTCTAAATGCTTTGGTTTTTGAGTTATGAGTCAAAAACTGCATTTTACCCCTATGTTCTATTTTTAGCCATGGCGGCCATCTTGGTTGGATGGCCGGGTCACTGGACACAATTTTTTTAAACTAGATACCCCAAAGATGATTGTGGCCAAGTTTGGATTAATTTGGCCCAGTGGTTTCAGAGGAGAAGATTTTTGTAAAAGATTACTAAGATTTACGAAAAATGGTTAAAAATCTGCTATAAAGGGCAATAACTCCTAAAGGGGTCCACTGACCATTTCGGTCATGTTGACTTATCTGTAAATCTTACTTTGCTGAACATAATTGCTGTTTACAGTTTATCTCTATCTATAAAAATATTCAAGATAATAACCAAAAACAGTAAAATTTCCTTTAAACAGGGTTCATACACCTTTTTAGTTCTATTTTTCCATGACTTTTCCATGACTTTTCAAGGATGTTTTATGAAATTTCCATACCCCAAAACTATAGACCAAAAACTCATCCCTAATGCTATAAACATGCTTTTGTGTCCTTTCCATGCAACTAAATAAACAATCTTTTTAACATCCAATAATGACACAATTGCACTGAAACACAATGAGAAATACCAACATATTTATGAATGACAATACTGAGTTAAGTTTGCTAACAATGATGTAGACCTACTTGTTATCAAAGATTCTATGAAAGAGTATGACCTACACACTCATTTAAATGTCCCCTTTGGTATATGTTCTGCCTCTTTTTACAGTATAAAAGAATATATACAAATTTTGAAATATTTTAATAAACAAAGTATTAGAAAAGGTTATTTGGAATAATCCTCTTGACTGGTTGGACTTTCATCAAACAGATAATACATTGTAGACAAAAAACCATCACCTTCCTACTTAGAGGCATCATTACCATTTCAGAAGTGACATTTGTCTACTATCCAGAAACATATTTTTAAATACCGAGACGATATCCTCACAACTTTTGTATGAAAAATTGCTCTTTACTCTATGTAGGACTCTTATCATTTCAGCTCCTCTATCCATACGTATATACATAAAGGCAACAGTAGTATACCGCTGTTCAAAACTCATAAATCCATGGACAAAAAACAAATTCGGGGTAACAAACTAAAACCGAGGGAAACGCATTAAATATAAGAGAACAACGACACAACACTAAAATGTAACACACACAGAAACGGACCAAGCATCAGACAAAATCCCACGAGAATAACAAATATAACATCAAAACCAAATACATGAATTTGGGATAGACAAGTACCGTGACACGTCTTATCGCAATGTGAAATTACACTAAAAAATATACATTATCATTAAAAGTGTTTTTCAACGGCTGTTTGGTAGCGATATTCCGATAGCTGGTTTCTTATTTCTATACTGTTAAAGCAAATTGCACTATAAAGGGAACCAGATGCGGTCGCATATTTTTATAAACAATTTTGAAGAAACGAATTTTAAATTCTCATTTTACACTTACCACAACTGGGGCCTTGTTTCTAGCATTCGAAAAAGAAACAGTTTCGACAAAAACTACGGGGATCATTTAATTTGAGATGTTTGATGACATGCAATAAAGATTACAGTGCAAATAATCCTTTTCCATGACTATTCAAGGACTTGTCACTAAAATATAGCTTTCCATGACTTTTAAAGGCCTTTCCCCCCCTAAATAAAAATCCATGACTTTTCCAGGATTCCATGCCCCGTACGAACCCTGTTTAAATTACCAATTTAGGGGCAGCAACCCAACAACGGGTTTTCCGATTCATCATAAAATTTCAGGGCAGATAGATCTTGACCTGATAAACAATTTTACCCCATGTCAGATTTGCTCTTATGCTTTAGCTTTTGAGCTATAAGCCAAAAACTGCATTTAACCACTATGTTCTATTTTTAGCCATGGCGGCCATCATGGTTGGTTGACTAATAAGCTTTACATTCATGATACATATTTTATTTTCGATTTGAACAAGGAATTGAATAAAAAGACCTTAATACCCAAAACTGTTTTTTGCTCTTTTAAATGCCGGGTATGTCAGACAGACTCTTCAACATGCTAGTAGTCAATAATTCTTAGACAACAATGAAATGGGTTGAAGGATAATTCAAATGGAGACTTCTTTTGTAAATTCTTTCTAAGCCAAAAAAATGCTCTTGTATTTCATTGGTGTGAAAATAATGGCTTCATGTTCATGGCTACAAAATGCACAAAACAAAAACTTTTACATGAAACATATTGATTTTATCGAAGGAAGTGTTTGCTTTAATTAAGCAACTTAGCATGATTATTATGCTGCTTCCATGGCTGAGGAAACTTAAGTGTTCTTAGTGTCTAAAGGACACTTATCGTTCGTACGCATGTACATCACAAAATTATTGTTGTTTTCTGACATTAGATTACATTGTCCTAAAACTTAAAAAAAAGTTAAAAAAAGATGGATCTTTTAAAATTGCAAAATCAAAAGCTCAAACAAATCAAACAAATGGCATACCTGTCAACTGACCCGGATTCTGCGGGTGTGACCCGAGATTTTCACAATTCTGAGGGATTACCCGGATCATCCGCCGGGTCATTGAAATAACCCGGAAATTCCGAAAATGACCCGATTTCACACGTATTTCTTAGCCTTGAGATTGATTTTCATAAGTAATATTCCTTTGAAATACCGGCAAATTCGTAATTCTTCCTAGAACATGCAGTTCATCTAGCTATGTAAACTGTCAAATTAAGTGCATGGCTTCACTTGACAGCTTTGGTGTCAAACACACTGTTGATTAACACCAATTAGTTTAGCTTTAGGTCGTAAATAAATTGCCCTGTTGTTTTACAAAGATATTTCAACTAAGAGTTACTTCCCCTTATTTGTCACCATTCAAAATTATTCCTTATATTTACGTTTTATGGGTGAAAAAGATTAAATCATAATAATATAAAATTCAAATACATATAGAAAAATAACTTTTCATTATTTTTATACCTTTATACAATTTTTAAAAACAAGTTGAAAATTATTTTTTACATTTATACTTCCTTTAACTGTATTACTATATTTTATCATAGTCTAATTTCCTTGTCCATTGAGAGATGAATGTTCATACATGTAATTCATCTATATGGTATGTTTAAAGGCTAGTAGTCTCATTTTAAAATTACATTTGAAAAATAAATTTTAGATGATGAAAAAAAAGTAAAGGACATATGACTGTGATACACAAGTTTATAAAAACCTTTAAAAGTGTTATGAAATAATAATAAATAAGATTTAAAATGACTTAACCAAGTGAACATGCATTGATGTTTTGGTATCTTTGATATACATTATAAGAAAATGTACCATAAATACTGAAATTCAGCTCGTAAAAGTTCGTACGCGTTATGACCTGAGATTTTATTCTTCAATGCAGGTCATGACCTGCATTTTCATCGTCACAGGTTGACAGGTATGAAATGGAAAACAACTGTAATGAAACTTATACACAATGCTTGTTACCACCAAACACAGGTCAAGGTCAATTAAGGTTTTATCACTTTCACCATTCTCAAATTTTGTCTAAATATAAATGGCAAAATGTTAAATTAGGTGTGTAACATTGCACTCTTATAATAGAAACGAATTGAAACAGGAAATTTTTCAAGGAGACAACAAATTTATTTTGACACAAGCAAATTTCAAAAACTTAGTAAGGGGCCAACTGAAGACCGTCTTCCAATACGGGATTTTCTGTGTAGAATTCAAGAACCAGAATCAACAATCAAAGTTTTTATTTAGTTTTTCTGCCAGGAAACATTACATTCACTCATCGAAGCTTGTTAATGATCAAAGGCTTATAGTATATAAAAGAAAATGTTGTTCTAATTTTTTTTAAAACATTAATTACGTTCTTAAACTATCCTGGATTTTTACCAAACATGGACAGAAGCTTCTTACAATCAAAAATTAGTATCCAGAGAAATATTTTAAGAAGAAAAAAATCCTTATTTTTGTTGATCCTGCGATTAACAGCAAAAAGTAGGTGAGACCCTGGGTTCTGCGGATTCCTTACAATTTTTTGAAACTAGATACCTTGATGATCATTGTGGCCAAGTTTAGTTAAATTTGGCCTAGTGCATGGTTTCAGAGCTATGATTTATTTTTGAAAAGATCACTAATGGCACTTCAGGCCAGATGAGCTAAAAATTAATAGTAGTGTTATGTCAAACATTCTTTAAAGATAATAACTTATATATAAATGTGAAACTGACAGTTGCAATAGATCAAACATGCAAAGCTATTATGTTATTACAGATATATCATATTTTGGACCTAGACATGGATCTCAGGTGTTTGAAGATAAAGTAAAAAGAAAAGAACTAATTAAACTAATGTCGACACCAACAGCAGCTTCTGTCATCTTCACAAAAGGCACTGAAGTTATATTTGATGAGTAAGTATCTTTAAACCTTATAATGGTTATTTTTGATCAGTTTATGGCTATACATAAACAAAGTTTGAACCAAATCACATGGAAACCAGGTATGTATTACAGGATGGCTGTCTTATTGGCACTCAAACCACATATCCTAATTATATAATTCATGCTATACCTTAATAAGTGTCTATACTAGTATTAAGTGAACTGTACATTTATGTTCAACAAGGGATAAACTGGACAAAAGACGGTATAAGCCATTGATAAAATGAACTAACAATGTGCTTAACCTAAAGCACCTTTTTACAACTGGTTGACCACTGAATAGTATAGACACAACATTCAGGCATGATACAGTTGAATTTTAATTGTAATTCAATATTTTACAAAGCAAAGATTTTTAATACAGGATGATTAATTGATGTCAGAGAATTAAATATAAATTGTTTCAATGAGCACAGCTTGTTACAAAAAACCCTTACCACTTGGGGCAAAAATGGACACAATATTCGCAGGTTTGAATATGGATTGTTATTAAATATTTGACACTTAAGGGGGCTCGCGGGTCTAAATGAAATTTTTTATTTAATATAGGATTTCTCTATATTTTTCTATAAATGAACTTTATCTTATACTTAATAGAAAAATGAAATAAAAAAATGGGGTCACCGTTCATTTACGCTCACAATCTGCCTTCGAATGGAGCATACATTTTTGTTAATGTCCTTCTTTTATGTTGAACTAATAGAAGAAATAGCGGCAATATCGAAATAAAAAAAGAACTAAATTACAGAAATCGCTAAAATTTTACAATTATTTAGTCTATGTACAGCTTATTCGAAAACAACAATAAAAAATATAGGTCACCGATGAGATAAAAAAGATATTTCAATTTTTATGCCAAAAAATGGCATTTTTGCACCAAAGGGAGATAATTTGAAGCTTTATCGATGACATCTACATTTTAAAAGTCCGCTGGGGCCAACACGAATTGATTTTTTGGAATGATTTTTGTACCATATGATAAAGTAACAGCTACTTAAGGTAATCAATAAAATTTGTAATGAAAAATTAATGTTTAATTTTTTTCTGAAAATCTTATCCCCGCGAGCCTCCTTAAAAGGTTTCAGACACACAATAACTGTAGTCAAAGAACTTAAAAATGGTTATGATTTGAATTTATCTTCTATTTTTGCTTTTTTGCAATATACTATATGCAATTGCAATTTCCCCCTCCCCAAACTAGAGGCTTGTAAGAGCCTGTGTCGCTCACCTTGGTCTATGTGCATAAATAAAAGACACAGATGGATTAATGACAAAATTGTGTTTTGGTGATGGTGATGTGTTTGTAGATCTTACTTTACTGAACATTCTTGCTACTTACAATTCTCTCTATCTATAATGAACTTGGCCCATTAGTTACAGAGGAAAATATTTGTTAAAATTTGAAAGTAAAAGGGCAATAATTCCTATAGGGTCAACTGACCATTTTAGTCATGTTGACTTATTTGTAGATCTTATTTTGCTGAACATTATTGCTGTTTAAGTTAATCTCTATCTATAATAACATTCAAGATATTAACCAAATACGGCAAAATTTGTTTAAAAATTACCCAATTCAGGGACAGCAACCGAACAACCCATTGTCCATTTCATCTGAGAATTTTTAGGGCAGATAGATCTTGACTTGATAAACAGTTTAAACCAAGTCCAATTTGCTCTAAATGCTTTGGTTTCAAAGTTTTAATCCAAATTCTACATTTCACCCCTATGTTCTATTTTTAGCCATGGTGGCCATCTTGGTTGGTTGGATGGGTCACCACACACATTTTTCAATATAGATACCTTGTTGATGATTGTGGCCAAGTATGTGACAATGTGATACCAATATACACCAAAAAATATTTCAATTTTTTCGGTTGTATAAAAACTGCAAAATTTTCTTAAAATTACCAATTTAGTGGCAGCAAGCTAACGATGGGTTGTTAGGTTCATCTGAAAATTCCAGGGCTGAACTTTACCTTGTGAACACTTTTAAACCATGTCAGATTTGCTCTAAATGCTTTGGTTTTTGAGATACAAGCCAAAAACTGCATTTTACCCCTATGTTCTATTTTTACCCAAGCAGGGCATGTTTTTTGTCGAAACAGAAAATAAAACACAAAATTTATTCTAGATACCCTAAGGATCATTCAGCTTGAATTTGCTTGGAATTGGTTATGTAGTTTTAGAGAAGATTTTTTAAAGTAAGAAAAACATGATAAACAAATTTTTATAAAATTGTCCTTAAAGGACAATAACTCTTTCAGGGGTCAATTGACAATTTGGTCATATGAACTTATTTGTAGACCTTACTTTGCTGAACACATTTGATGTTTACAGCTTATCTTTAATACTAATCAAGATAATAGTTTAGGAATAAGGGGCCAAAAAGGGCCAAAATAAGCATTTTCTTGGTTTTCGCACTATAAATTTAGTTTAAGTAAATAGAAATCTATGAAATTTTGACACAAGGTTTATGACCACAAAAGAACGGTTGGGATTGATTTTGGGAGTTTTGGATTCAACAGTTTAGGAATTAGGGGCCAAAAAAGGGCCCAAATAAGCATTATTCTTGGTTTTCGCACAATAACTTTAGTTTAAGTATATAGAAATCAATGAAATTTAAACACAATGTTAATGACTACAAAAGGAAAGTTGGTATTGATTTTGGGAGTTTAAGTCCCAACAGTTTAGGAATTAGGGGCCAAAAAGGGACCCAAATAAGCATTTTTCTTGGTTTTCGCACCATAACGTTAGTATAAGTAAATAGAAATCTATGAAATTTAAACACAAGGTTTATGACCATAAAAGGAAGGTTGGTATTGATTTTGGGAGTTTTGGTCCCAACAGAATAAGGGGCCCAAAGGGTCCAAAATTAAACTTTGTTTGATTTCATCAAAATTGAATAATTGGGGTTCTTTCATATGCCAAATCTAACTGTCATGACTGTGTGTGTAGATTCTTAACTTTTGGTCCCGTTTTCAAATTGGTCTACATTAAGGTCCAAAGGGTCCAAAATTAAACTTAGTTTGATTTTGACAAAAAATAAATCAGTTAGGTTCTTTGATATGCTGAATCGAAAAATGTACTTAGATTCTTGATTATTGGCCCAGTTTTCAAGTTGGTCCAAATCGGGGTCCAAAATTAAACTTTGTTTGATTTCATCAAAAATTGAATAAATGGGGTTCTTTGATATACCAAATCTAACTGTGTATGTAGATTCTTCATTTTTTGTCCTGTTTTCAAATTGGTCTACACTAAAGTCCAAAGGGTCCAAAATTAAACTTAGTCTGATTTTAACAAAAATTGAAATCTTGGGGTTCTTTGATATGCTGAATCCAAAATTGTATTTAGATTTTTTATTATGGGCCCAGTTTTCAAGTTGGTCCAAATCAGGATCTAAAATTATTATATTAAGTTTTGTGCAATAGCAAGTCTTTTCAATTGCACAGTATTGCGCAATGGCAAGAAATATCTAATTTTTAATTAGAGTTATCTTTCTTTGTCCAGAATAGTAAGCAAGAAATATCTAATTGCAAAATATTGTGCAATAGCAAGATTTTTTTTAAATTGGAGTTATCTTTCTTTGTCCAGAATCAACTTAAATCTTTGTTATATACAATATACAATGTATATTCACTTTTTACTACCAACTGATAAATTAAAATAATCTTTACCATTCAGTGACAACAAGCAGTTTTTTTACATCTTAATATTTTATGATGTATTTAAATGAGTATAGTTATTGTTGCAAACTCCATTAGAAATTTTAATTGAGATTAGTTTTGGAATAAGGGAAAGGGGGATGTGATTAAAAAAATTGGGTTCAATTTTTCTCATTTGAAATTTCATAAATAAAAAAGAAAATTTCTTCAAACATTTTTTTGAGAGGATTAATATTCAACAGCATAGTGAATTGCTCTAAGAGAAAACACAAATTTTAAGTTCATTAGAACACATTCATTCTGTGTCAGAAACCTATGCTGTGTCAACTATTTAATCACAATCCAAATTTAGAGCTGAATCCAGCTTGAATGTTGTGTCCATACTTGCCCCAACCGTTCAGGGTTCAACCTCTGCGGTCGTATAAAGCTACGCCCTGTGGAGCATCTGGTTTCATTTATAAGCCAAAATTGACATTTTACCCATATGTTCGATTGCGGTCACCTTGATTGGTTGGCTGGGTCACCGCACACATTTTTGTTGAGCCTTCGACTTTAGACGAAAAAGCAAGTCTAAGCGATCCTACTTTTCATCATCATCGGCGTCCAAAAATATTCACTCTGTGCACATGGTTAAAGTTTTTGAAATTTTAATAAATTTCTTAAACTTCCTGGATTTCTACCAAACTTGGACAGAAGCTTGTTTATGATCATATGATAGTATCTAGAAATAAATTTTGTAAAAATAAAATTCCATTTGTTCCGTATTTTACTTATAAATGGACTTAGTTTTTCTGCGGGGAAACATTACCGGTACATTTACTCTGTGGTTAAAGTTTTTAAAATTTTAAAAACTTTCCTAAACTATCCTGGGTTTGTACCAAACTTGTACAACTTGTTTTGTTGAGCCTGCGATTTACAGCAAAAGTAGGCGAGAAAAGTAAGGCGGAACCCTCACAAATTTTTTAAACTCAATACCCTAATAATGATTGTGGCTAAGTTTGGTTAAATTTGACCCAGTTGTTTCAGAGGAGAAGATTTTTGTAAAAGATTACAAAAATTTACCAAAAATTGGTAAAAATTACTATAAAGGGCAATAACTCCTTAAAGGGTCAATTGACCATCTTGGTCATGATGACTTATTTGTAGATCTTACTTTGCTGAATAAAATTGCACTTCACAATTTATCTCTTTCTTTAATAATATTCAAGATAATAACCAAACCAGGTGCTCCGCAGGGCGCAGTTTTATACAATCCCAGTGGTTGAACCCTCAACAATTGGGGCAAATTTGGTCACAATGATACAAGCTTGATTCTGTCTGAATTTGGATTGTTATCAAATTTTTTACATAATATAGGTTTTTGTCACAAAATTAATGTGGTCAAAGATCTTACAAATCTATTTCACAAAACTATGCAATTGAAGATTTCTTCTCAAACTTTTCAAAATTTGAAAGGAGTATATGTCCGGTAAGGACCGATTTTGGCCTCAAATTTCAGGTTCATCTGACGAAAGATTTTGACCACTTTTTAAACACTTAAGTGTCTATTTTATTTGAATTAATTAGTTTATGTGAAAGATTTTAACAGATTTAGTCATTAAAACGACCCGATTCAAGCTCAAATATGAAAAATCTACCTAATATGCCAAAAAATGTCACTTTTCAGATGGTTTTTGGTAAAAATGAAAGTGGCTGAATCCGTGTTCATCCTCAACCTTTATATATGTTATGTATTATCATAAAATACAACTTACATTTCAATATTAAGGATGAATACAAATGCGGCCACTTTCGTTTTACACGAAAACCGTCTATTCAACTAAAATGCTAGAATTATGAGGATTTCAGTAATTTAGTATGACTTAATGGTGCTAGTACCGGATATATGTGCATTGTATTGTCAAAAACAGCCCATATTTATGTAGCAGAAGCATTCTACTGTCCAATAAATAACTAAAAGTTTACATTTTAACAATTCTGTAAAACTGCTATATTTTGAGGCCAAAAAGGGGTCTTACTGAACCTACTCCTTTGAAAAATTTTGAAAAAAAGGAAGCCCTTCAAAAAATCCCCCCCCCCCCACATTATGAAACCCCCTCGGAGCAATAACCCTTGACCTCAATCCCATGCTTTCCATTGCAGTATTGAACCTTCTTATTGCTTCTAGTACAATTTCAGAGAGATCGATACAATGAAACACAAGTTATTGTCATGATTGTTTGGAAACTAGAATCATGCTTCTTTTTGGCCCCTTTTTCCTATATATTTTGGGCAATTAACCCAAAACTTAATCTCAGCCTCCCATTTGTTATATGGTACATTGTGGTGAAACTTCAGAGAGATCCATACAATTACACATAAAAGAGGGACGAAAGGGTACCAAAGGGACAGTCAAACTCATAAATCTAAAACAAACTGACAACGCCATGGCTAAAAATGAAAAAGACAAACAGAAAAACAATAGTACACATGACACAACATAGAAAACTTAAGAATAAACAACACGAACCCCACCAAAAACTAGGGGTGATCTCAGGTGCTCCGGAAGGGTAAGCAGATCCTGCTCCACATGTGGCACCAGTCGTGATGCTTATGTGATTACAAATAAGTAATGGTCTTGAAACTAGAAAAATGCTTGTTTTGACCCCTTTTTGGCTCTTAATTCCTAAACTTTGGCCCCATAACCCCTAAAAAGAATCCAAACCTTCTACTTGTAGTTTTAAACATTGCAGTATGATTTCAGAGCAATTGAAATACTTCTACACAAGTTATTATCCTGAAAATTTTTGGGGTCGTACAAAAAGGCAAAATTTCCTTAAAACTACCAATTCTAGGGCAGCAACTCAACAACCATTTGTCCAATTCATCTGAAAATTTCAGGGCAGACAAATTTTCACTGGATAAACAATTTTATCACCTGTCAGATTTGCTCTAAATGCTTTGGTTTCAGAGTTATAAGCCAAAATCAACATTTAACCTTTGTTTTATTTTAAGCCATGGCGGCCATCTTGGTTGGTTGGCTGGGTCACCAGACACATTTTTTAAACTAAATACCCCAATGATGATTGTGGCCAAGTTTGGTTAAATTTGGCCCAGTAGTTTCAGAGAATATTTTTGTAAAAGTTAAAGACGACAGACAATAGATGACAGACAACAGACGCCAAGTGATGAGAAAAGCTCATTTGGTCCTTTGGGCCAGGTGAGCTAAAAAGTAAACTTATTTTAAATTTGGACAAATTACAGAATTTTCTTGACAAAAAAATATATGTACAAAAGTTTTATAATAAAAACTTGCCATTTTATAGTTTATGTTTTTATATGCATAATTTTGTTTAATTTGAAGTTTCTTATGTACTAGTAGTTTAAATAAAACTATAATCTTATTGTACTGTACACTTTACCTATTTTTATAAACTAAGTCTGACCAATGATTTAAGAGGAAATGAGTTCCTTTGTGCCTAAATATTGATAGAGCTGTGCCAAATTTAATTGATTGTGGGTATAATCTGATAATTGGTATTTTTTAAGTGTACTTGTTATTAACTTCTGTCATATTTGCAAAGTGATAAAAGGGAAGCAATTCAATTCTTTAAGGTCAAGGTCAATAACCAATATGAAAGGGAGATAACAATAATATAACTTACTAGTCTATTTTCTTTATTTAAACAGCTGTTTTTCTTATTCATCCTTATCTGAAAGTACAAAGAGACATTTTATTAAGATATATTTTGACCGTATTTTTAGATGCTGTACATGTATACATGATTTTAATGTTGATCCAATATAAAAAAATTCACCTAGTTTGTTCATGGTCTTAAAAAAGTTGATATCATACTTTATAAAATTCTGTATTATGAATATGAATAAAAACCAGATGCTCTGCAGGGTGCATCTTTATACGACCACAGAGGTTGAACCCTGAATGGTTGGGGCAAGTATGGACACAACATTTAAGCTAAATTCAGCTCTAAATTTGGATTGTGATTAAATAGTTGACACAGCATAGGTTTCTGACACAGAATGAATGTGGTCTTATGAACTTAAATTTTTTTTTGTCTTTAAGCAATCTACTATGCTGTTGAATATTAATCCTCTCAAAAAAAAAATTTGAAGAAATTTTCTTTTTATTTATGAAATCTGAAATGAGAAAAATTGACCCCCCCCCCCCTAATTTTTTTTTCACATCGCTCTTTCCCTTATTCCAAAACTGATCTCAATTCAAATATTTCTAATGGAATTTGCAACAATAACTACTCATTTAAATACATCGTAAAATATTAAAATGTAAAAAAAGTGCTTCCCCTGCGAAAAATTCAATGGTGTAATCACTGAATGGTAAAGATTGTTTTAATTTAATAGTTGGTAGTAAAAGTGAATATACATTGTTTATTGTATAAAACAATGATTTAAGTTGATTCAACTACTAACTTCTGGACAAAGAAAGATAACTCCAATTTTCAAAGAATCTGTTATACTAAAATAACGAGGTCCAATTTGTCAGCCGTCATCAAGTAAAACGACAAATCAAAGAATTCAACTTTATGTATAACTTATATAGTACAAATGTGTAGATTAAAAATTACACTACTCCAGGCCCTTTCGTTTTCCACATAATTAATATTGCCAATAATTAAGGGGGTACCCAACACTATACCCCAAAAAAACTGTCTTTTAATTTTTCTTATTTTTACATCATTGATAAGTTTGGCATAGCTAAGTATATTATTTAAAAAATTTTAAGAATTTGAACCGTTGGTAAAAAAGTTTTGGCCACCCAAATATGGCATAGATCACATGCTAATTTCGGTCGATTTTTGAATTTCTAAAAACATGGGTATAGGTCTGAAAGGCATGAAGACTTTGCAAGGTACTCACATACCAAATATAATTATACTTTTCTTTGACTGTTTATGACGTCTTCACAATAAATCCATTGGATGTTGGATGCATGATTTTTTTATTAGTTGTTAGTGGCTTTGAACTAGCTGTCAGTTTACTGCGATTACTCTCAGATCTGTTCATTTTTTTGTACATAATATAGGTTTCCGACACAAAATAAGTGTGGTCAAAGATCTTACAAATCTATTGCACAATACTGCATATATATGTGCATTGACGATTTTTTCTAGAAACTTCAAAAATTTTGAAAAAAAAGTAAATCCCTCAAAAAGAATGGGACCCCCTTCCCCCTTTGGAGTAATTTCCTAAAAACTCAATCCCCGACTTTCCTTTGTAGTATGGAACCTTGTAGTACATTTCAGAGAATTCCATACACTTAAACACAATTAAATTATTGTCTGGAAACTAGAAAAATGCTTGTTTTGGACCCTTATTCCTACATGTTTTTTGTAATTAAACCAAAACTAAATCCCAGCTTTCCCCATGTTAAATGGAACCTTGTGGTACAATGTAGAAGAGATCCATACACTTATAAAAAAAATAGGTTTCTAAAGCGGCAACTTCATCCATTATGTACATGTAGAACAGCATTTGCCAATCAGAGATATTAATTTAAAGAATTTGAAAAAATTTGTATGATTCCTTGTACTTGTATATACATGCTATAAGCTTATTATTTCTCTTGCATAAGGGAACGTCACAAGATTAGTTTGATATGAAATAAAAAATTAAAATTAAAATTTTTTTAAGTACCCATGCCATGTCAACATCAAGGGCCTGTAAATTAGTATTTTTCTTTTGGTTTAGGTCCTTCATATTTGTTTTTAGTAAATTAACACGCAAGTTTTCTTGTTTGAATTGTTCCACCGGTTTCATATCTGGGCCTTTTATAGCTTTCTACATGTATATGGTACAAATATTTCTCATTATTGACGACCGTATGGTAGCCTATAGTTATTAATACATTTTCCCCCTTTGAACTCTTTTGGATAGCATTGGTTCTTTGCAAAAAATACTGCATCCTTTTTAATAAATAAGACAGTTACAGTAACTTTAATCAATACAACTGTAATGAAAGTGAATTTATATTAAAGGCTTTTATAAAAAAAAGACTGTCCACGGGACACAAACGATGCCCCCCTAGCATTAACGCTATAAAGGGTCACAACTCAAGAACTGTAAATGTGACGCTACTAAAATTTGCACTTGATCTGAGTTGTGGGGTAATAAGCATTGTGTAAACATTCTAATTACACGTACAGTATTGCGCAATAGATTTGAAAGATCTTGATATTTGTTTCGTGTCAGAAACCTATATACTATGTCAAAAATTTGATCGCAATCCAAATTCAGAGCTGTATCAAGCTAAATTGAATGTTGTGTCCATAACTTGCCCCAACTGTTCAGGGTTTGTTTTTTATACGACCGCAAAAATTTTAATTTTTTGGTCGTATATTGCTATCACGTTGGCGTCGTCATCTGCGTCGTCGTCGTCTGCGTCGTCGTCGTCCGAATACTTTTAGTTTTCGCACTCTAACTTTAGTAAAAGTGCATAGAAATCAATGAAATTTTAACACAATTTTTATAATCACAAAAGGAAGGTTGGGAGTTTTGGTCCCAACATTTTAGGAATTAAGGGCCAAAAAGGGCCCAAATAAGCATTTTCTTGGTTTTCGCACTATAACTTTAGTTTAAGTGAATAGAAATCTATGAAATTTTGACACAAGGTTTATGACCACAAAAGGAAGGTTAGGATTGATTTTGGGAGTTTTGGTTCCAACAGTTCAGGAATTAAGGGCCAAAAAAGGGCCAAAATAAGCATTATTCTTGGTTTTCGCACAATAACTTTAGTATAAGTAAATAGAAATCAATAAAATTTTAACACAAGGTTTATGACCACAAAAGGAAGGTTTGGATTGATTTTTGGAGTTAAGGTCACAACAGTTTATGAATTAGGGGCCAAAAAGGGGCCCAAATAAGCATTATTCTTGGTTTTTGCACAATAACTTTAGTATAAGTAAATAGAAATCTATGAAATTTAAACACAAGGTTTATGACCATAAAAGGAAGGTTGGATTTGATTTTGGGAGTTTTGGTCCTAACAGTTTAGGAATAAGGGGCCCAAAGGGTCCAAAATTGAACTTTGTGTGATTTCATCAAAAATTGAATAATTGGGGTTCTTTGATATGCCGAATCTAACTATATATGTAGATTCTTAATTTTTGGTCCCGTTTTCAAATTGTTCCACATTAAGGTCCAAAGGGTCCAAAATTAAACTTAGTTTGATTTTAACAAAAATTGAATCCTTGGGGTTCTTTGATATGCTGAATTTAAAAATGTACTTAGATTTTTAATTATTGGCCTAGTTTTCAAGTTGGTCCAAAGGGTCCAAAATTAAACTAAGTTTGATTTCAACAAAAATCAAATTCTTGGGCTTATTTGATATGCTTTATCTAAACATGTACTTTGATTTTTGATTATGGGCCCAGTTTTCAAGTTGGTCCAAATCAGGATTCCATATCAAGTATTGTGCAATAGCAAGAAATTTTCAATTGCACAGTATTGCACAATAGCAAGAAATATCTAATTGCACAATATTGTGCAATAGCAATTAATTTTCAATTGGAGTTATCTTTCTTTGTATAGAATAGTAGTTGATAATATATGTTGGAAATTTGCCAGACATGACTATGATGTCATTTTCTATTTTTATTTGCCAATAACTTTATGTAAATAACTTCATTGGAAATTTGCCAATATAAAATGTTGCTGATGAAGCTTTTTTTCCTTATATTATCTAAATGTTTTTAGATAGTGTATGTTGGATATTTGCCAGACATGACTATGATGTCATTTTCTATTTTTATTTGCCAATAACTTTATGTAAATAACTTCATTGGAAATTTGCCAATATAAAATGTTTCTGATGAAGTTTTTTTTATTGTTTTATACAATAAACAATGTATATTCACTTTTACTACCAACCAATCTTTACCATTCAGTGATAACAAAGCACTTTATTTTACATTTTAATATTTTATGATGTATTTAAAAGAGTAGTTATTGTTGCAAACTCCATTAGAAATTTGAATTGATATCAGTTTTGGAAAAAGGGAAACGGGGATGTGAAAAAAAAGGGGGGGGGGTTAAATTTTTCTCATTTCAGATTTCATAAATAAAAAGAAAATTTCTTCAAACATTTTTTTGAGAGGATTAATATTCAACAGCATAGTGAATTGCTCAAAGGCAAAAAAAAACTTTTTAAGTTCATTAGACCACATTCATTCTGTGTCAGAAACCTATGCTGTACGTGTCAACTATTTAATTTTAGATTTAAAAAGTTTGAAGAAGAAATCTTTAATTGATTTGTAAAATCTTGACATTTGTTTTGTGTAAAAAAAAAACCATGTATTGTCAAAAATTTGATCACAATCCAAATTCAGAGCTGTATCACGCTTGAATGTTTTGTCCATACTTGCCCCAACTGTTCAGGGTTCGACCTCTGCAGTCGTATAAAGCTGCGCCCTGCGGAGCACCTGGTTTACCTCTGCCGTTGTATAAAGCCTGTGCCCTGCAGAGCATCTGGTTCCATTTGTGACGTCAGGCACAACCCTAGAGCAGTAAAAATGACTTCACCAAAATTCAAACTTGATTTTGGTTTTATGGTAAAAAGTATTGTGTATAAGTATCAATAAACATTTGGTTGAGCAAACTATAGTTTGGTAACAAATGAAAATATTCAGCAATTTTCAAATATATATGTAAAGGGGCATAACTCTAAAACTATTGCAACCAAAATTCAAACTTGATCAGTGTTTGTTGTAATGAGCATTGTGTATACATTTCATAACATTTGGTTAAGACAAACTAAAGTAAGAGAACAGTAAATAAAATTTCCAGCAACTTTTCTATTTGTAAAGTAGCATAAAACGCTAGAATGGTAAAAGTGGTGCAACTAAAATTCAAACTGGACTTGTGAATTGTGGTAATAAGCATTGCGTATAAGTTTCATACAATTCAGTTCAGGGAAACTAAAGTAAGAGAGCAGAAACGAATATCGGGATGTACAGAGGTAAGTACAAGTAAGGGAAGGACGTACATACTTACAGAAGAACAAGGATAAATCTCAATACGGTGGGAGCATAACAACAGCAGTATGACCACAGGAATAATAAATAGCTGCGCCATGAGCGCATGATACGCCTGACGTCTTGTGTGGAAGCTTTATGCAATAATCATAAATAGTTTCTGAGAAAGTTTTAAGCAATAACCATATATTGTTTTTGAGACACGGCGGGACATGTGAAACCCTAACCCTGTTTTTTTTTTCGAAAAACTAAATATCACTTAATTAAAATTTTGAATCAAAACAAAAAAGTATACAGATCTTTAGATTAATATAACAAAGAAGTGTGTAAAGTTTTAAGCAATAATCATAAATTACTTTTGAGATATGGCGCGACATGTAAAAAAAAACCTCCCCTGTTTAACAAAATACTCAATAACTCCAAAATAAAGTTTTGAATCATCAACAAAAAGTATGTACAGATCTTTAGATTAATATAACAAAGAAGTGTGTAAAGTTTTAAGCAATAATCATAAATTGTTTTTGAGATACGGCACAACATGTAAAAAAAACCCTCCCCCTTTTTTACAAAATACTCAATAACTCAAAAATAAAATTTTGAATCATCACCAAAAAATATACAGATATTAAGATTAATATAACTAAAAAGTGTGTAAAGTTTTAAGCCATAATCAAGAATCATTTTTGAGATACAGCACAACATGTAAAAAAAAACCTCCTCCTTTTTTACAAAATACTCAATAACTCAAAAATAAAATTTTGAATCATCACCAAAAAATATACAGATATTAAGATTAATATAACTAAGAAGTGTGTAAAGTTTTAAGCCATAATCAAGAATCATTTTTGAGATACGGTGCGACATGTGAAAAAAAACACACCCCTGTTTTAGTAACAAAGTGCCGTAACTCAAACAGTTTTAATCTTATTTTCCCCAAAAAGTATACAGATCATTTGATCATCATAAGAAACAACTATGTTAAGTTTCATGAAATTTGGATAAGTCGTAAATTGCTCAAGTTACGGTGTGACATGTTTACGCCAGACAGACAGACAGACAGACGGACACCGGACATTTGTATACCATAATACGTCCTGTCAAAATTTTGACGGGCGTATAAAAAGTGTATATACACTAGATTCATAGAAGTGCTTATAACCCGTAAAACAATTAAGCATTGTCTTATGAGTCAATAACATTTGAGAATTTTTGTTTTAAGCCATTCATTTGATGTATTAGTAATCATTGCCTCTGTGTTTGGATGACAAAGCAATTGAATTCTATTTATATAAGGCATATGCCTTAAAACTTTTCCAGATGTACAGGGTCTGTAATCTATCTTAAAGGAGTAGGTCCGATAAGGACCGATTTTAGCCTAAAATTTCAGCTTCATCTGACGAAAGATTTTGACCACTTTTTAAACACTTAAGTGTCTATTTCATTTGAATCAATTAATGTATGTGAACGATTTTAACTAATTTAATCATTAAAAACGATCCGATTCAAGCTCAAATGTGAAAAATCTACCAAATATGCCGGAAATTGTCACTTTTTTTGTCAAAAATGAAAGTGGCCGCATCCCTTTTCCTCCTCAACCTTTATATATGTTATATATTATCATAAAATACAACTTAGATTTCAATATTAAGGATGAACACGAATGTGGCCACTTTCATTTTACATGAAAACCGTCTAAAATTTAACTAAAATGCTAAAATTGTGAAGATTTCAGTAATTTAGCATGACTTAATGGTGCTAGTATCCAATATATGTGCATTGTATTGTAAAAAACAGCCCATATTTATGTAGCAGAAGCATATTGATGTCCAATAAATAACTAAAAGTTTACATTTTAACAATTTTGTAAAACTGCTATATTTTGGGGCCAAAAAGGGGTCTTACCAGACCTACTCCTTTGAGGTGAAAATGCAGCCATTTTAGCCAAAGGGTACACATCATGAACCTTAATCATTTCTACAGCATTTGTCTTGATACCCTAAACTATAACTCGGTTGCTTTTAATACGCATGCTATACGATACAAATTTGCGATAATATATATCAGAGGTGTTATGATGTAAATTATCGAGTTGGGTCAATGTTTTTCTGCTTTCAGTTTGATCCACTGAGCATGCTGAACGAGTGAAGGTCCTTATATCCACATTGGAATGTGAAAAAATTGTATTTAAAAAACGGAATTTAAATTTTTAAAATTATTTTTGGCATCAAACCCTTCCGATCGATGTTTAGACAAATAGTACAATTCCTTTTTTTTTTTTTTATCAAAGCCGGTATTTACCTTTACTCGTCCTTGGCAAAAGGCATAAGACATAATTATTGAGCATTTTATATACTATCACCTGTGTTTTGTTTTAAACGAACCATCATCACTTGTCAATTATCCGACGGCTTGGTCAAAATGTCAACTTGTTCTTACACATTATAATCAGTATTTCCAGATTCTTTTGATACACTCAGGCTTTTACCACATTTACGTACGAATATATGCTATTAAAAGTAAAAGAAGAGTGGGAAAATGTTTATTCATGAAATATTCATGAATGACAACACAGTATCATAAACACTACTTCGCAGATCTGCCATGCCATGAAGAGAAATTACAAGAAATCTACGCGAGATTGATTTTCAAAATGAAGTAAAATTCATCTGAATCATCGGTGAACATTCATTTCTTTTTTCTTCAAGCTGTAATCTTTTCAGTCAAAAGAGTAGTTACTCAAAATTTCAAAATTCTTCCAAAAATCAGAATTTAAACACGTATTACATTATCTCGAAGCCGACTAAATTGTGATAGTCTGTCACCGGAAGTTTGAGGCCGATCGAGGCCTAAGGAAAGTAGCAACAGCAAGCTATAGCAAACTTTCCAAAAAATAATAATAATAATCAGAAGAAAATCAACAGGTCTGTCCACAGAAAAGTGGAATGACCAGTAATTTCTTGAAATGGTCATTAAAAAATCTAACGATTTTCATGAATTATTACGTTTTTTTTTCTTTTAATTTTTCAGATCAACTTTATGCAGCAAAAGTGTAATCAAAACTTCAACCTCAATAGTATACACAACAACAAAAGTGGAGCTAAGAAGCAAAATTATGGTAAGCAATTTAAGATTTAGTCATGATTGTAAACAAGTCTTTTATTCCAGTAATTTGATAATGTGTACCTGATCATCTAACTCAAAAGCTGATCTTCAATATTTTATCTTTAATTCTGAATATTATAGAGACATTTCACATGAAAAGAAATCAATCAAAATAGCCCCCCCCCCCTCCCCCCAAAAAAACCAAAAACAAAAACTAAACAACCTAACCATGTTATCCAAAAAGAATCGTGAAATTGAGTATACATTGTTTGTACTGCCCATATCATGTGACTTTTTTGAAATAAAGAACTAGAGACTCTTAAGAGCCTATGTCACTCACCTTGGTCCATGTGCATACTTATAAATAAAGGACACAGATGGATTCATGACAAAATTGTGTTTTGTTTTGTAGATCTTTCTTAATACTGAACATTATACTGAACATTCTTGCTACTTACAATTCTCTCTATCTATAATGAACTTGGCCCATATTTACAGGGGAAAATATTATGTAAAAATTTACAAAAATTTACAAAATTTATGAAAATTAAAACATTCAAAAATTGACTATATAGGGCAACAACTTCTTAAGGGGTCAACTGAGCATTTTGGCATGTCGACTTATTCGTAGATCTTACTAATTGCTTAACATTCTTGCTAGTTACAGTTTTGCTATCAACAGTTTATATTAAAATTATATTTATTATAATTGGAGTTTATTATGAACTTGTCATCTCACTCTATTGGGTAGTTAATTATCTTTGCACACGGTCTATGACGTCACAGTGCACATTCCATTCTAATCTATATTGCTACGTCATTACTTCTCACCATGTTGGTGTATGATATGTGTATGCAAGGCATACATGATCATCCAGAAGTGGTGCTGCAACCACTGCACACAAAGCACAACTGGAAGATCATCTTATTCAAACTTTGGGACGATGGTCCTCAGATTGTTATACCAAATATATTCCTACATCTCCAGATGTACTTAGACAAGCTCAAATTCAATGACCTCTACTTTGAACAATTAAAATTTGTACTGACAGCAAGGAGTGAATTGATTTTTATTCTTCTCATTATTTCAACTTGGGGCTACAGCTGCAAGCATCTGTATTTGGCTATTTTGATTTTCGATACAAAATTTTTAGTCAAATCTATGAAAAATTATCTGAATTCCAAGTTTCAAGATTTAGCTAGAGTTATCTCCCTTTCCACATGGAGATAGAACATTATACATTACTAGAACACACCCGTGATATCACGGGTCCGTGATATCACGGGTCCGTGATTGAATTAAAGTATATAACTATGCGCAAGCCTTATTTTACTAAGTATTGTCATCTGTTAAAGTCATGCCGATTATAAGGCAGCAACCATTTGATTTTCTGGGGGGGGGCTATGGTTTTTTTTGGAAAAAAAAGTTTGTTTCCAGTTTTTGGAGAAAAAAATAATTTGTTTTTGATTCTGAGAAAAAAAAATTGTTTGTTTCACCCTCAGCTGCCACTATATGTAATGCTAAAATTGAAAGAAAAAAATTGTTTTCGACTTGTCGCGAAAAAAATAGATTGTTTTTTGCCGCAGGAGAAAAAAAAAGTTTGTACAGAAAAAAAACCCATAGCCCCCCCCAGAAAATCAAATGGTTGCTGCCTAAGATACACTCTGCTTTCAAGTCTTTCTGTTTGAACCCGTCGAACTGGAACTTATCAATTATTGGTAATATTAAATATTTGGAAAACAAAAGGTCCTGGAATGGAGTATTTTTTAATCAACAGCATTGTCCTATATAAGTTATAAGTAAAGTTGAATTATTTGCCTCGCTGTTTTACGTCATGCCCACTTACAAATTGAAAACTGTACCTACACGCCTTATTTTTAGTCCAGATTTTTAGTATTCGTATTGTTATCTTAGAAAGTCTAACTGATTAAAGTACTACAATAGGTAACAATTTGACAATTTAGTAGTGTCAACCCTGTGGTTATGACCCGTGTATATAGCATATTAATCCTGAACACAACGTTTGGTGGTGCGCCTGTCAGATGCGGAACGTACAGATAAGGTAATAGGTAACAGGTGAATATACTATTGGTATCGGTAGCGGACTCGACCCGAAACTTCTTCATTATTGGCAATATTAATTACGTGGAAAACAAAAGGGCCTGGAGTGGTGTAATTTTTAATCTACACCTTTGTACTATATAAGTTATATATAAAGTTGAATTCTGTGATTCATCGTTTTTACGTGATGACGGCTGACAAATTGGACCTCGTAATTTTAGTATTCTAGATTGGTTTTTAATTGCAGTTGTATAAGTCCCCAGTTGCCATATTGTAAATAAATGCATATACTTTTAGATTCTTGAATAAATAATAGTTTAGTACTTAGTCTTTATATATATTAATATACTTCTCATCACACTTACAGTTTATTACAAACTTCAGACATGTGTTCTTTAAAGATTTAGGTTTGGGTTTATGCTTATAGGACAGCAACTCAAGGCATAATTATCATTTCTGTGTTAAAGAGTGTATGGGTGAACAAAGAGACATTAATTTGGTATTAGATATAACCACTTATAATAAATCAAGAACAAGTGAAGTCATAAACTATATCTATAATAATATTCTAATTTAAAAACATTAAAATTTACCAGTTCTGGGGCGCATCCTTATTAACAACGGGATGTCCAATTCATCTGAAAATTTCAGGGCTTGATAAACAATTAAGGCTTAAAAGATTAACAAAATATACGAAAAAATGGCAAAAAATGACTATAAAAGCAATTAATGAACTTCTTAAGGGGTCAACTGACCATTTTGGTCACGTTGACTTATTTCTAGATCTTTAATAACTTCGCTGAACATTATTGCTGTTCACAGTTTATCTCTATCTACAATAATATTCAATACAATAATAAACAAACAGATGCTACGCAGGGCGCAGCTTTATACGACCGCAGAGGTTGAACCCTGAACGATTGGGGCTAGTATGGACACAACATTCAAACTGGATACAGCTCTGAATTTGGATTGTGATTAAATAGTTGACACAGCATAGGTTTCTGACACAGAATGAATGTGGTCTAATGAACTTAAAATGTTTTTTTTTTTTGCTTTTGAGGAATTCAGTATGCTGTTGAATATTAATCCTTTGATATTTGAAGAAATTTTCTTTTTCATTTCTGAAATCTGAAATAGGAAAAATTGAACCCCACCAGTTTTTTTTCACCTCCCCCTTTCCCTTATTCTAAAAATGATCTCAAATCAAATTTCTTATGGAGTTTTCAACAATAACTACTCATTTAAATACGTCATAAAATATCAAATATCATACAGTCATGATTTAAATTATTTAACTTACTATTCTGGACAAAAAAAGATAACTCCAATGCAACATTTTATATTGGCAAATTTCCAATGAAGTTCATTAACCTAAAGTTTTTGGCACATTTCCAATGGAACTTAATTAATAATAAAGTTTTTGGCAAATTTCCAATATACATAATTTAAGAGCAGTTTAGGTGAGTTATTAAAATGAGTTTCAATTACCAACCTTACACTGCTTTTAAATTATGTTTTGTACTTTTAAAAGTAATTGTCCATTAACCTGGAAACCCTTTTCCCCCCTTTTTTGCACCTTATTCCTTAACAGTTTGAGCCATAACTTCCACAGACAATTCTTACCATCCCTATGTGGTATTCAAATATCCAAAATCTAAATACATGGTTAGATTCATCATATCAAACAACCCCAAGAATTCAATTTTGGATGAAATCAAATCAAGTTCAATTTTGGACACTTTAGACCTCAATGTGAACCAATTTGATAACCGGTTCTAAATATTAACAAGAGGCTGTCACAATGACAGCAAACCGGATTTATTAACATTTATTTGTGTCCTGGCAATATCACAAGAACCATTACTGATGAATGGTAAAAGTGAAAATCGTCAATATCATATTTGACCTCCATTTTGTCATCAGTATCAACATATTAAAATTTGAAAAGCTTAGATTGAATGGTTCATGAGTAAATGTAACAACATGAATGGAAACACCATTTTACGATCTTTCAAGAACCATAACTACTGAACGGTAAAAGTCAAAATCATCATTATTGAACTTGACCTCTATTTTGTCATCAGTAACAACATATAAAAATTTCAAAAGCACGGACATGACTGGAAACACCATTTTTCAATCTTTCAAGAACCATAACTCCTGAACGGTAAAAGTCAAAATCGTCATAATTGAACTTGACCTCCATTTTGTCATCTGAGTAACAACATATTTAAAATTTGGGAAACTTTGGAAGAATAGTTCATGCGTAAATGCATGGACACGACTGGAAACTCCATTTTTCAATCTTTCAAAAACCATAACTCCTGAACGGTAAAAGTCAAAATCGCCATTATTGAACTTGACCTTTATTTAGTTGTCAGTAACAACACATGAAAATTTTAAAAGATTTGGTTGAACGGTTCATCAGTTAATGCACCGACAACATTTGATTGCCGCCTGCCCGACTGCCCGGCCGCCCGCAGTACATCCCCAAATCAATATCCGACATTTTTGTCACAAAAATCCAGTTAAAAATCTAAATCCATGGCTGGATTCAGCATATTGAAGAACCCCATATATTGAATTTTTGTTGAAATCAAACAAAGTTTAATTTTGGACCCCGATTTGGACCAACTTGAAAATTGGGACGATAATAAAAAAAACTTAGTACATTTTTAGATTCAGCATATCATTAAAGAACCCCAAGAATTCAATTTTTGTTAAAATCAAACTAAGTGTAAAATTTGGACCCTTTGGACCTTATTATGTAGACCAATTTGAAAACGGGACCAAAAATTAAGAATCTAAATACGAATTAGATTCGGCATATCACAGAACCCCAATTATTCAATTTTTAATGAAATCAAACAAAGTTTCATATTGGCCCCTAATTCGTTGGGACAAAAACTCCCGAAATCAATCCCAACCTTCCTTTTATGGTCATAAACCTTGTGTTTAAATTTCATAGATTTCTATTTACTTAAACTAAATTTATAGTGCGAAAACCAAGAAAATGCTTATTTTGGCCCTTTTTGGCCCCTTATTCCTAAACTGTTGGGACCAAAACTCCCAAAATCAATCCCAAGCTTCCTTTTTGTGGTCATTAAAACCTTGTTTCAATTTCATAGATTTCTATTGACTTGTACTAAAGTTACAGTGCCAAAACCAAAAGTATTTGAATGACAACAACGCAGAAGACAATGCCAACGTGATACCAATATACGAACAAAAATTTTTTTTACAGTCGTATAAAAACAGCAAAATTTCATTAAAACTACAATTCCAGGGCGGCAACACAACAACCAATTGTCCAATTTATCTCAAAATTTCACATCAGATAGATCTCGACTTGATGAACAATTTTACCCGATTTTTTCTAAATGCTTTGGTTTCAGAGAAACAGAGACAAACCCTGTTGGGCCATGTGGTGCAACTGGAAGTAGACAGTAAATACTAATAGGCATGCAGTTGAATATTCATAATTAATCAATGTAGCAAATTCAAGAACTTAACAACGTCAGAGACATATACAACATATTTCAATAGAAAAGTAACCAGGTGCTCCACAGGGTGCAGCTTTATACAATACCAGTGGTTGAACCCTGAACAGTTGGGGCAAATTTGGTCACAATATTCAAGCTTGATTCTGTCTGAATTTGGGTTGTGATAAAAATTTTGACATAATATAGGTTTTTGTCACAAAATTAATGTGGTCAAAGATCTAACAAATCTATTGCACAATACTGTGCAATTGAAGATTTCTTCTTGAAACTTTTCAAAATTTATTCCTAATCGGTTGGGACCATCATCCCCAAAATTAATCCCAACCTTTTTTTTGTGGTATTGAACCTTTTGTAAAAATTTCATGAAGATCTATAAACTTACACTACAGTTATTATCCGGAAACCATTGTGTCTTCGGACAACGACGACAACATCATACCATTATACGGTCCCAAAATTTTTTTGGGGTTGTATAAAAATTGAACAACTCAAACTGCATTATAGTTTAGATAGTCGTTGCATCACTTTTCTGTTTTTATTAATAAAAAGGGAAAAAAGTATTTTTTGGAGATGGACTACAATTTTTTGTTATATCACTTAGGACTACAATTTCTTGTTATATCACTTAGAATCAATGAAAGTATTAAAAAAACATTTCAGCTCAACCTATTATCTACTGTAACTGGTCTGAAACATTTTAAGACTTGGATCTTGAAAACACATGCAATGCGCATATGGTCTTCATACTGTGGCCAGAGTAAAACACAAAATATAGAAAAAATCTCATTTATGTCAATCTATTTACACAGGAAATGACCAATGATGAATCAGAGGCAAATGAGGACATCATCATGGAAGAATTTTTGGAAGGTGATGAAATTTCGGTAGGTTAATTTATATCATGTAGTTGAATGCACACTATTATCAGCAAAAAGTTAAAGGGATAATTCGCGATTTTTCACTTTTCATCTTATTATGTTCATAATACCATAAAAAACATATTCACCAAGTTTTATTTCGATATGAAAAGTAACAAGAGGCTCTCAAGAGCCTGAATCGCTCACCTGAATTTTTTTGGTTTAATCTCTCATCAATGATTATTTTGGCTTTTCAATTTATTTAAATGTTCTTTGAATCGTCCTATTTTCTTCAAAAGCAAAAAAAAATCATTTTCTCCTATGTTCTATTTTAGCCATAGGAGCTATGTTTCTTGACATACAAGGAAATGAAATATAAAATTTATACTAGATACTCTGAAACTCTGAAACTCATTTAGCCTAAGTTTGGCTGAAATTGATACAGCAGTTTCATAAGAGAAGATTTTTTAAAGTAAGTCAACATGATGAACAAATTGTGAAAAAAGTCTTTAAAGGGCAATAACTCCTAAAGAGGTCAATTGACAATTTTGGTCAAATTGACTTATTTGTAGATCTTACTTTGCTGATCATATTTGCTGTTTACAGTTTATCTTTATCTATAATAATATTCAAGATAATGACCAAAAACTGCAAAATTTCCTTAAAATTACCAATTAAGTGGCAGCAACCCAACAATTGGATGTTTGATTCATCTGAAAATTTCAGGGCTGATAGATATTGACCTAATGAACATTTTTACTCCATGTCAGATTTGCTCTTAATGCTTTCGTTTTTGAGATATAAGCCAAAAACTGCATTTGACCCCTATGTTCTATTTTAAGTAACGGCGGCCATGTTTTTTGACGGATCAAAAATCAAAGCACACACTTTGTGCAGGATAATCTAAGGAACAACCATGCTAAGTTTTAACCAAATCCATTCAGTAGTTTCAGAGGAGAAGATTTTTTAAAGTTAGCAAATATGATGAACAAATTGTGAAAAATTGTCATTAAAGGACAATAACCCCTTAAGGGGTCAATTGACAATTTTGGTCATATTAACTTATTTGTAGATCTTACTTTGCTGATCTTTTTTGCTGTTTACAGTTTATCTTTATCTATAATAATATTCAAGATAATGACCAAAAACTGCAAAATTTCCTTAAAATTACCAATTAAGTGGCAGCAACCCAACAATTGGATGTTTGATTCATCTGAAAATTTCAGGGCTGATAGATATTGACCTAATGAACATTTTTACTCCATGTTAGATTTGCTCTTAAAGCTTTCGTTTTTGAGATATAAGCCAAAAACTGCATTTGACCCCTATGTTCTATTTTAAGTAACGGCGGCCATGTTTTTTGACGGATCAAAAATCAAAGCACACACTTTGTGCAGGATAATCTAAGGAACAACCATGCTAAGTTTTAACCAAATCCATTCAGTAGTTTCAGAGGAGAAGATTTTTTAAAGTTAGCAAATATGATGAACAAATTGTGAAAAATTGTCATTAAAGGACAATAACCCCTTAAGGGGTCAATTGACAATTTTGGTCATATTAACTTATTTGTAGATCTTACTTTGCTGATCTTTTTTGCTGTTTACAGTTTATCTTTATCTATAATATTCAAGATAATGACCAAAAACTGCAAAATTTCCTTAAAATTACCAATTAAGTGGCAGCAACCCAACAATGGTTTGTTTGATTCATCTGAAAATTTCTGGGCTGATAGATCTTGACCTAATGAACATTTTTACCCCATGTCAGATTTGCTCTAAATGCTTTCGTTTTTGAGATATAAGCCAAAAACTGCATTTGACCCCTATGTTCTATTTTAAGTAACGGCGGCCATGTTTTTTGACGGATCAAAAATCGAAGCGCACATTTTGTGCAGGATATACTAAGGAACAATCATGTTAAGTTTCATTCAAATCCATTCAGTAGTTTCAGAGGAGAAGATGTTTGAAAAATTGTTAACGACGACAGACGACGACGACGACGACGACGACGACGACGTCGACGACGACGGACGCCAAGTGATGAGAAAAGCTCACATGGCCTTTTAGGCCAGGTGAGCTAATAAAGGAGAAAATTGGGAATTGTGAATTTTATTTCATCAAACTTCCTGACTTATGTGACGTAGTTTAAGTCTTTGAGCATGCCGGGAGTGAAATTAATCTCATTTAAGTCTTGTTCGTAAACCATCTAATAACGCTATTTAAAGCGCATCGACGACTTTTCGTGTAGATATTAACCAACGAAAAGTAAGTGATAGCCATGCAACTTTTTAAATTAGATTGTGGATTTTTTATACGAATTCTAGTAATTAAAGTAAATAATACAATAGAACATTTTTATGATTTTTTTTCTTCAAATACTTTAAACAAACATATGAAACTGACACGATCGATAGTGTATTAAAAAATACATGTTTGTATTCTGAACTTTTTGCTTCATTCCAGAAAACATTTTCACTTGCTTGTACTGTGGAAATTAAATGTGTACTAATTTGTGACACTTAGTAAATGTTGAATGCGTAGTTAAACTCAAGGTAATTAAAAGATAAGCATTATGTAATTCTAATCTTTTGATCTGCATTCAGTGACTACTAGGCGTCACGGTTCAGCATTTCAGGTGTGAACAACATTTCGTATGAACGATATACGGGAGTGCAGTTATAGTTATAGACACAGAAATGTAAGAAAAAGAATTAAAATGAATTTACGGGAGAAATAAGGTCGCACAATAACTGGATAGCTGTTGTATATTTTTATATATTTTGCATAAGCTCACTTTTAAATGAATTATGACTTCTGATCTAAGTTTTGTAACGATAAAATACTGAATTATTTTAATTGAAGAAATTTATAAATAAAAATAGCCTTCTAAACACGAGTGTATGAACTAAAAATTGTACTTTTTTAAATTAAAATCGCCAACCTTTAATATTTCAAACAGATTGCAATTATGTAATTTAGTCCATCCAAAGCGATCTTTATTTACCTATTTAGGAATTAATGTTCTCATCAAAATATTTTAAATCTCACAACGCATGCATGAATACTTCAGCTATTTGAAAAAAAAAGATGTTTTAAAAAATTGACAGGAAATTTAAGGATCCTCTTGGAGTGGAATAGAAAAATTACGAATAGAAATTCTTTTCAAGTGTGAAAAACGTCAACCAAATTTATTCATAATCGGGAGCGTCCTTATATTAAAATAGTCTTCTTCTCACAACGAATAATACTTTAGCTATTTGACCAACGATGTTTAAAAAAAAAGACTACGAATTTAATGTCATCTTAATTTCCCTATTTTTGAATGTAATTTATCAGTCTGTTCAACTGGCAAGAATACCCCTAAAGCGGACAAGCAGTTTATTCTTTAAATTGCTGTCATTGAATATCAAGAAAGAAAATAAATCCCGAAATCAATTTGGAACTTTAATACTCAAAAGTTTTCCTAGAAAATATTCACATCCCTTGGGGTTTATTAGTGTACGTCCAATTGCATATGTTTTACATGAATGTCGGAACAATTGTGATGATGTCGAATTTCTTCCTTTATTGGAGAACTATCTAATTGATATATAAATTTGTGATTTTACTATGTTCATAACTTCGATGAACCGAAGCAAGTTATTATATCGACCTGTATTTAAATCAAATTGGTCCTCTTCTTCTTCTTCTTTTGGTATACAATAGTCTATCGAATTCGATGATTACATACTGTTGGCATACGTGGACTAGTCTATTCACAAAACTGTTACCCCAATTTACACAAAATGTATGTTTCTTTCTTATGTTCAGTGTATACATGTATATATTTTAAATTGCGATATAGCTCCGTAACTTTCTATCCAGGCGTAAAAATGAATCGTCGACAAGTGCGTACATTTTTTTAAATAGACAATAGACAATATTTTATTCACACAAACACATTTACATTAAATGGTTATGGCATACAAAATTAAGACAATGAACTGACAATAGTTAAATTGATTATAATTATATTAGAGTGACAGTGGTATTCACAGCGAAGAAGAAAAAGGCTATAAATATCAACAGTTAACACATTGTTAATGTTCATGAACAATTAAAAAAAGAACACAAACAAAAATTTGGTTGCATATTAAAAAAAAAATTATACAGATGCATATTAAAACAAGAGGCTGTCACAACGACAGCAAACCGGATTTATTTACATTTATTTGTGTCCTGGCAATATCACAAGAACCATTACTGATGAATGGTGAAAGTGAAAATCATCAATATCAAATTTGACCTCCATTTTGTCATCAGTATCAACATTTTGAAATAATAATATTTGAAAAGCTTAGATTGAATGGTTCATGAGTAAATGCAACAACGTGAATGGAAACGCCATTTTACAATCTTTCAAGAACCATAACTCCTGAACAGTAAAAGTCAAAATCGTCATTATGGAACTTGACCTCTATTTTGTCATCAGTAACAACATATTAAAATTTCAAAAGCTTTGGTGGAATGGTTCATGAGAAAATGCACGGACACGACGGGAAACACCATTTTTCAATCTTTCAAGAACCATAACTCATGAACGGTAAAAGTCAAAATCGTCATTATTGAACTTGACCTCCATTTTGTCATCAGTAACAGCATATTAAAATTTCGGAAGCTTTGGTAGAACAGTTCATGCATAAATGCACGGACACGACTGAAAACTCCATTTTTCAATCTTTCAAGAACCATAACTCCTGAACGGTAAAAGTCAAAATCGCCATTATTTAACTTGACCTCCATATAGTTGTCAGTAATAACATATTAAAATTTTAAAAGCTTTGGTTGACCGGTTCATGAGTTAATGCACGGACAACATTTGATTGCCGCCTTTCAAGAACCATAACTCCTGAACGGTAAAAGTCAAAATCGCCATTATTGAACTTGACCTTCGTATAGTTGTCAGTAATAACATATTAAAATTTAAAAAGCTTTGGTTGAACGGTTCATGAGTTAATGCACGGACAACATTTGATTGCCGCCCGCCCACCCGCCCGCCGTACATCCCCAAATCACTAACCGACATTTTTGTCACAAAAATCCGGTTAAAAAGTTATACAGATGTTCTAAATAAAAGACAATCATTAATATACTTTATGGTGATTTTTATAATGACTGGTAGACTGCTATTTAAAAGTACAGTCAAATGATTTAGTGTTATAGTGGACTGCAATTTAATAAAATTGAAATTAAGATTTTTATTAATATTTTGTATATAGGTATCCCTTAATGATTTATAGCATGGACAGATTGAGAAGAAATGGTATTCATCCTCAATTTCTTGTCTGTTACAGGATAAGCAAATGCGTTTACTTCTTTCAATGTTGGTATAACGCCCTCTTTCAATTGCTAGGGAATGCGCACTTAGTTTAAATTTACTGAAAACTGATCATTCGGTTTTTAATTTACATATATCAATATATGGGGGCCTTTTTCTAATTCTTTTAGTATGACAAAAGAAATTTAATTTTTCACATTTATTGATAGAACAATTCATAATTTGATAAGCCTGGTCATAGATTCTTTGTTGGATACTATTTATGTGATATTTTAAATTAAAAGTATTAAAAGTGAGATGACCAAAACCTAATTTATTTAACCAGTCTTTTACAATGTTAACCCATTTACTTGTTTTCTCTACATTATTATATATTTTATGGACTAAAGTGTTAGGCGAGTTTACAATGTGGTTTAGAAATTTTATAGCTGAAAGGTGAATTTTAAAGTACAAAGGGATTCTGTTTGTCTCAGTTAAACAGGCTACATTTGTTGTTTTGCACTGTACTCCTAAATTTTTTTTAATAAATTTAATATGTAAATGTTCAAATGGATCTGAATCTTTGAACACTTGGCTTACACCCCAAACTTCACTTCCATAAAGAGTTATTGGAACAACTAAAGTATCAAATAATTTTTCATGCATACTGCAGGAATTATCTAAAGAGACTGTTTTTTTAATTTTAAACCAAGCATTTATGTATTTTTCTTGAACTATTGTATATAAACCAACATTGTAAACAAAATTTATCCAAAAAATATCAAAGATGATCAAATAATTGTTAAAAAAACAAAATGTCAACGTGGCTTTGCTCTTAAAAGGCTTCATGGTGCCAAGAAATATACCCTTTGCATGATTAAAATTAAATAAATCTTCATTTTTCAAGTATAATGACACATTTCCTACACTTTAATATGAATATATGTATTAAAAAGTAAATATTTCAAGATATTTCTCTTATATATGTAAGACTCAGATCGACATCCGTTCCTCAAATTGACGTCCAAATGTGACGTCACAATAAAATAACATTCCAAATCGACGGCTAATTTTATGCCTGTCTAATCGACGTCCGATTTTGAGCTTCTATAATCAACGTCCGTTTTGGACACAGAATACAAAACTAAACTGAACCGAAAGGAGCTGAAACATTTAGACCTTTAAACATATCATAGTATGTGAGAGTGAGACAAATAAGATCTAGCAGAAAAACTAAGTCCAGTTATTAGTAAAATACGGAATAAATAAGAAATGTGTGGTTTTTTTTTAAATTATTATACTAGACTAAGTATGTAAACAGGTTGTGATTTCAATTTTTCAAAGATTGGTATGATTTTCAAAGGGACAACTATACACCAGAGTTAAAAAAATGGATGTGAGCAATTATAAACCATACGGCTTTCGAAATGATAAAAACCCATACCGCAAAGGCTATATAAAAAGGCCACGACATAAATAATGTAAACAATTCAAATAAGAAAATTAACGGTCTTATTTATTAACAAGAGGCTGTCACAACGACAGCAAACCGGATTTATTAACATTTATTTGTGTCCTGGCAATATCACAAGAACCATTACTGATGAATGGTGAAAGTGAAAATTGTCAATATCAAATTTGACCTCCATTTTGTCATCAGTATCAACATATTAAAATTTGAAAAGCTTAGATTGAATGGTTCGAGTAAATGCAACAACGTGAATGGAAACGCCATTTTACGATCTTTCAAAAACCATAACTCCTGAACGGTAAAAGACAAAATTGTCATTATTGAACTTGACCTCTATTTTGTCATCAGTAACAACATATTAAAATTTCAAAAGCTTTGGTTGAATGGTTCATGAGAAAATGCACGGACACGACGGGAAACACCATTTTTCAATCTTTCAAGAACCATAACTCCTGAACGGTAAAAGTCAAAATCGTCATTATTGAACTTGACCTCCATTTTGTCATCAGTAACAGCATATTAAAATTTCAGAAGCTTTGGTAGAACAGTTCATGCATAAATGCACGGACACGACTGGAAACTCCATTTTTCAATCTTTCAAGAACCATAACTCCTGAACGGTATAAGTCAAATTCGTCATTATTGAATGTGACCTCCATTCTGTCATTAGTAACAACATATTAAAATTTGGGAAGCTTTGGTAGAACAGTTCATGCGTAAATGCACGGACATGACTGGAAACTCCATTTTTCAATCTTTCAAGAACCATAACTCCTGAACGGTAAAAGTCAAAATCGCCATTATTGAACTTGACCTTCGTATAGTTGTCAGTAATAACATATTAAAATTTTAAAAGCTTCGGTTGAACGGTTCATGAGTTAATGCATGGACAACATTTGATTGCCGCCCGCCCGACCGCCCGCCCGCCGAGCATCCCCAAATCAATAACCGACATTTTTGTCACAAAAATCCGGTTAAAAACAATTCCGAAAAACAAATATGACAGACATAAACCAGGGAAACCAATGTACTGCAGGCCCATACAGAATTTGTCAGGGGTTACACATGTGTGTGAACACTTAACCTAGAACAGTGATGTAAAAGCATAACATAAAAACATAATGCCAATTATCTTGTGTTTACGTTTCACTCCAGGTGTAAAACTCAGAAATTTGTTAAAATAAAAACCCGAATTATAATACTCTCAAAACACTTGGCTGTGCTTCTTTATTTTATCTATTGATGAAGACTGAATAAAGCTCCTGTCGTTTGGTTTTCTTAGTCGTTGGGTTGCATTACTAATTGCCTAATTATTATGAATAGGAATGACACACGCTCCTTGATGTGGATCAATTGGATTAACTTTATATTAAGAAAAACTTTAATATGCATGATACCTATTTCGGATTGAAAAATAAATTATGTACATGTACAAGTGTAAACAATTGATATAAAAAAGAAGATGTGGTATGACTGCCAATGAGACAACTCTCTACAACTATAGGTCACCATACGGCCTTCAACAATGCGCAAAGCCCATACCGCATAGTCAGCTATAAAGGGCCCCGAAATGACAGTGTAAAACAATTCAAACGAATAAACTAAAAGCCTTATCTGTGACCAATAATTTATTATTTATTGATATTGGACATTGATTTAAGACGACAACAATCAATCGGGTGTAGTTTTGGCAAGTAGTGCCGTCACATTGGACGTAGATTAGAGTATCAAAATATTGGACGTCGATTAGAGTATCAAAATATTGGACGTCGATTTCAGAATGTGACGTCAGATTTGGACGTCGATTTGTGAAACGGGCGTCGATTTGAGGAACGGACGTCGATTAGAGGCCGGACGTAGATCTGAGTCTAACATATATTCAAATAATTGTCAACAAACTATGTGTGACTTTTTGTCCTGTGACTTTTTGTCCTATCAAATTTGTGACTTTTTGTCCTATCAAATTTGTGACTTTTTGTCCTATCAAATTTGTGACTTATGTTCTGTGACTTTCTGTCCATTTACCGTTCCAATCTGTCCTTTACTATTGACAATGAGTATATATTACATTTTCCCAAATTAAACCTTGGAAAAAAAATGTAAATAGATTTTTATTTTATCAAATTTTTTTTTTTTGGTATTATTTATATTTTTATAAATAAAATTCTTTACACCAGTAATGTTATTTATAAACAAGCGTATGAGTTTAGTATTATGACGAGTATATTATATCACTTTTGGACACGCAAGATAGAGATGTATATTATACACCTGATAGTTCAAAATGGAGAGTTATAAGTTATCGGCCGTGTACACTGATCAATACCTACAGAAGTGAAACGATGCATGAACTTGCAAGTCCGACAGGAAATCGCTTGAATACCTGGACGTGTCACCTCACACCCCTCACAATACCTTTGGGAGTAATACCTTTAGTCATGCTGGTGATCAGATGAGGGAAGATCCGAATTTATTTGAATAAAATGTTTTACTTTAAAGAATTATAAACGAATTAGATTTACGAAATCAGTTTTCACGGAACACTTATTTATGATTTAAACTTTTACTTTTTAACTAATTCCAATATTAACAGTTTAAAAATAACAGACTATGGTTATTTAAAAAAAATAAGAACATTTTCTGTATCAAGTTAGTTTGTCAGATAAGACAACCGTACGATTGACAAGATATCGACACGCAATTACGACTACATCGGTTACTGTAGTTTTGGTCCTTTGTGGTTTATAGACATAGCGTGATTTTTAATCGGGGAAGACGACAAAATGGCGGAACGCAGAGAGTTGATACTCTAAATTTAAAATCGATGGTGATCTCTTATCTAGCGGAATAAAACTATAATATCTATAAATTTGAGTATTTCTATATAGAATGGACATAATATAAATTTTTGATTTTTTTGCGAAGTTTCCCTTTAATACAAAGCCACATTTATCATGAGAAAACAGTAGTTCTTGCAGGAAAATTTCTAGCAAAATTTTAGTTTGGTAAAAACCAGCAATTATAATTAACCGAGTACAAGTACACGGCCACATCAACTTGTATTTTTGTCCATCTAATGAGTTGAGCCTTTTTCAACTGAATTTTATAGTTTGTTCCTATGTTGTACTGTTATAACACTATTCCAGGTAATGTCCAATTCATCTGAAAGTTTCAGGGCAGATGGATCTTGACCTAATAAACAATTTTACCCAATGCCAGATTTGCTCTAAATGCTTTGGTTTCAGAAATATAAGCCAAAATCTACATTTTACCTCTATGTTTAATTTTTAACCATAGCGGCCATCTTGGTTGGTTGGCCGGGTCAATGGACACATTTTTTAAACAAAATACCTCAATGATGATTGTGGCCAACTATGGTTAAATTTGGTCCAGTAGTTTCAGAGAAGAAGATTTTGTAAAAGATAACAAAAATTTACAAAATTAGGTAAAAAATGACTATAAAGGTCAATAACTCCTTAAGGGAATACAATACAGTTTTGATCCCGTATATACAATTTGATAAAAATTTCCATCTAGACTATTTTTTGCCTGATTCAATCAAATATGTAATAAAAATTATACCTTGATGTGCTACTTTTTGAGTAAAATGACGTTGAAATTTGGTTTAATTTGCTCAAAATTAGGATTTGTGGCCGCATTTTCACAATTGTAAGAAAAAGACATAACTTGTTTGTTTCAAAAGATAAACACAAATTGTTTTTTGTTAAATAATTTGTAATTTCTGTATTTTATAAGTTATAATCCTATATATACACATGGAAAAAAGTATTGCAACACCTTGATTTTTTAAAACTGGAAAAATCAGCCTCTTTTTTTGGATGAAATATAATGAAATATGTGTATAATATTATTGAAACATAGTTTATGATAACATTGGCATTGAAACAAACAAAAAATGTTTGAAAAAAAATGATTTATATAACCACATTTTTAATAACAAAATGAAGTGGTTTTTTGTACAAAAAAATGCATTTTACAACTTTTACTGTAGTCGAACTTTACAATGTCAGACATTTAAAAATTAATCTTCAGATGACTGTTCACATCATGGTTGAACGTTATTCGCCAAAGAATTAGTACTTTGTGCGCAGCCTCCATTCAAACGGATAACCGCATCTAAACGTCTTCTGATTCCTGCCATAAATCGACTAATTTGTTGCTAAGGTAGCAGCAACCATTTCTGATGAAGGGCATTGTTTTTTTCATGATGTGTTTGAACTGGGGTGTCCTTTCGCGCACTTTTGCCCAAAAGTGTCCCAAATATGATCGATATGGTTCAAATCCGAGCTAGGATCGGCCAAGGAAGATGAACCAAATTCCATTTAAATATTGGATCTTCCTCCACCATGCTAATTTCCAACTTTGGCGAGCTCTGCACTACATTGGATACGGAAAACTGTGTGTCTGTTCGTTAGCAAAGGTCTCCGAAATGGTCTTATCGCACAATAACCAGTAGCGATGAGTCGATCTCAAACAGTTCTTGTTAAAAGGCTCCTCTATGGCCACCACTCTCTTTTTAGGATTGTCTTGTATGCAATGGGTTTCCTTCTGACCAACCTTCATTATGCTTGATTTTCCCTAGCAAATGGTATAGGGGGTCTTCATTATCTCGGAAAGTCTTTAACAGCGTTTATTGCCCGATTTTTATTCTCAAAACGACTCATAGTGGAATGGTGATGACCAACAATACGTGCAGTTGTTACAGCGACATCCCTGCTTCTCTAATGCTGATAATCTGCCATCTTGCTGCAGTTAAGAGTTGTCAAGGACCCATTACAAGGTGTCAATCACATAACTTTAAAAACATCTGTTTTGCTGTTTACGGGTCCAGTAGCTGCATGTGCAGATAAAAACTTATCGAGTCGATATTTATTGATTAAATTCAGGTGATACTTAAATAATGTTAAACTATTTCTAATTTACCAAATCATATCACAAAAAAATAAAGGGAGTTTTTTTAATTTCAATTTCAATTTGGTGTTGCAATACTTTTTTCCATGTGTATATGTACACATTTTTTATTCAGAAATATATTTATCAAATGTTCATGAATGTAGAAAAAAAACATCATTTTTTGCTGTATATTTATCAAATTTAAAAAAAATTGCACTATTTACGTTTTCATAAAAATTGACAAACACAATCTTATTGCATAATCAAACCAAATGGCATTTTAAAACAAAGGGGCCTGATATACTCGTTTTCAAGCTTAAGTTTGAATGATAAACAGATGCTCCGCAGGGCAAGCTTTATACGACCCCAGAGGTCAAACCCTGAATAGTTGGGGCAAGTATGTACACATTTTTTGGTACTCACGGGCATGAAAATACGGATTTTTTGTGTTATTAAAATTTGCTGTTACAAAATATTAGAAATTATTATAAATTAAGGAATGTACGTATCTCCCTCATGCATAGCTCTTGATTCCTTTCACGGATTTGGCTATACTTTTTGGACCTTTTGGATTAAAGCTCTCATCTTTTATATAAGCTTTGGATTTCAAATATTTTGGCCATGAGCATCACTGAAGAGACAAGTGGAAAGACCTAATAATCAGAACAAAATCAATGGGTCTTTCCATGGAAAAGTGAAAAGACCTAATAATCAGAACAAAATCAATGGGTCTTTCTGCGGAAAAGTGGAAAAACCTAATAATTATATATATATAATTAGAACAAAACCGATAGGTCTTTCCACTGAAAGGTGGAAAGACCTAATAATAATCAGAAATTGAGAAAACAAATAGGTCTTTCCACAGAAAAGTTGACAGATCTAATTATTTAGCTATCAAGATGAACTATTTGAAAAATATAAATGTAAGCCTAGCATGTTGATGGTTTCACCACTGCAATACTAATTTAAACAAACAATTAGAAACAATTCACTTTGTAGTTTAATAACATATTTATCATATTTTATTATTACAGGTGAACGCTTTCATTCAAAGCGATACAGATAACATCAGAATGTTGCCAATAACCCAAATAAAAAAAGGAAATTTGGCAGCTGTCTGTCCTTATATACAGGTAAAACAATTGAAATAATTAATTAACATATCTCATAACAATTTCAAAGTTCTTGTGAGTGATAAAGTCTAAAAAAAATATTGGATTCAACTGAAATGACAAATAAAGGTTTAACATTGCATAATAAATGTATGTATAATAAGCATTGCAAGGTTATAATATGAATTGGGAGGAATCAGTTTTTGTGGAGCCTTCCACTTTAGTCGAAAAAGCGAGACACAGCAATCCTACATTCTGTCAGCGGCGTCATCAATAGCGCTCTGGTGTCCACAAATAGTCACTCTGTGGTTAAGGAGACTCGCGGGTATAAAATTTTCAGAAAAAAATCAAACATTTACTTTCATTACAAATTTTATCAATTACCTTTAGTAGTTGTTACTTTATCATATGGTACAAAAATCATTCCAAAAAATTAATACGTGTTGGCCCCATGTGACTTTTAAAATGTAGATGTCATTGAAAAAGCTCTAAATTATCTCCCTTTGGTGCAAAAATGACAGTTTTTGGCATTAAAATTGAAATATCTTTTTTAACTCATCAGTGACATATATTTTTTAGTGTTGTTTTCGAATAAGCTGTACATCAACTAAATAATTGTCAAATTTAAGCGATTTCTGAAAGGAGTATGTTTGACAAAGTCCCAAAATGGCCCCCTTTTTTAGCGTAAATTTAAAATTCGTATTTATCGACCAATATCACGATAAATTATAGCTAATACATTGACTAGCTAGGATATAACCCATTTTGTTGAAAATTTTAGGTTTCTGCGTTTCATTATGACGTCACAAGTTGTACTCATATTGATTGTTCACGAAAAAATCAACGAAAATGGTAGAATTTCCATAGATTATTGGACAGGAAACATAGAGCGCATACGTCGACAACAAAGATCTTTTAAAATAATGTTTGTGAAGACATTTCACATGTCTTATTTGAATCTTAAGCTTGTCGACGCCTGCGCTCTATGTTTCCTGGTCCTTTATTTGGTTGAAATCTAGCTGATTTTGTCACATTTCACCAAAATCCTTTATCTTGACCTTTTTTGGATGTAAAAATCAACGTGTTAGAATTAACCTTTGACAAAAACAGTTCTGTTTAACTTTCTAACATGTCTTTAGGGCAACTTTAAACATGTATTACCTTGTAACTATGAACTTTATAATTGGGGCTAAATATGGCCCTTACCGAACTTACTCCTTTAGTTCTTTTTATTTCGATATTACCTCTATTTCTCCTATTAGTTCAACAGAAAAAAAGAACATTAAAAAAATGTTTGCTTCCTACGAAAGCAGATTGTGAGTTTAAATGAACGGTGACCCCATATTTTTATTTCATTTTTATATTAGGTATAAGATAAAGTTCATTTAGAGAAAAATATAGCAAAATCCTATATTTGATAAAAAAAAAATGATTTAGACCCACGAGCCCCCTTAAAGTTTTTGAAATTTTAATAACTTTCATTTCCTATCCTGGATTTCTACCAAACTTAGACAGAAGCTTGTTTATGATAAGATAGTATCAAGAAGTGAATTTTGTAAAAATAAAATTCCATTTTTTCAGTATTTTACTTATAAACAGATTTAGTTTTTTTGTCGTAAAACATTACATTCACTCTGTGGTTAGAAGTTTGAAAATTTTAGTAGCTTTCTTAAAACTATCCTGGATTTCTACCAAACTTTGGCAGAAGCTTCTATACTATTAAACAAGAAGACCTAATTTTGTGTGTGGCTTCTCTTCCTCCCACAATAAATTAATCATAATGCCTCTGTGTCCTATACGTACCATGTATAGTAGCATTTGTCATCAATTCTTATGACTATTCAGTTTGTGTTATTTTGGGAGAAAAACAAAAATTAAGGCATCCCAATATTGCTTCTTTATCAAACTAATTGTCATGTCACAAATGACTTCTCAGGTTTGAACATTGATAACCAATCATATGATCCCCAAAAACTAGAGGCTCTAAAAAGCCTGTGTTTCTCACCTTAAGCTTGGTCTATAATTGTGCATATTAAACAAAGGACACAGTTGGCCCTTTAGATACAGTAGAAAATATTTTGTAATAATTTATAAAAATTTACCAAATTAATGGAAATTGTTTAAAATTGACTATAAAGGGCAATAACTTCTTAAGGGGTCAATTGACCATTGTGGTCATGCTGACTAATTATTAGATCTTACTTTGCTGAATATTATTGCTGTTAACAGTTTATCTCTATCTATAATAGTACGTTTTTATTCAAGATAATAATAAATAAACGCTGAATTTCTTTAAATTACTTTAATAACTACCAATTGGGCGGGTGCAGCAACCCCACAACCAGATACTCTAATAATGATTGTGGCTAAGTTTGGTTAAACTTGACTCAGTAGTTTCAGAGAAGAAGTTTTTTGTAAAAGATAACAAAAATTTACGAAAAATTGGTAAAAAATGACTATAAAGGGCAATAACTCCTTACAGGGTCAATTGACCATCTTGGTCATGTTGACTTATTTGTAGATCTTACTTTGCTGAACAAAATTGCAGTTCACAGTTTATCTCTATCTATATATAATAATCAGACTTGGGGTAATTGTAATTGTAATCGTTAATCAGCTGTAATTGATTACAATTTTTCAAGTAATCACTGTAATCATTAATCAGCCAAAAATCTGATTACATGTAATCTAATTTAATCAATTACTTTTCAAAATACCCTGTAATCCTGATTACTTTTTGATTACATTCTGATTACAATGAAAAAAAATCTTAAACTGTTTATGGTCAATAAATGAACCTTTTTGTTATTCTTATTTAATAAATATTTAACATGTAAAGATTGTTTGGTTTACTTTATGAAGCATGTTAATTGATTTTTATATTTCAGTAAAAAATAAACTGTTACAGTATTGAAAAGACACCATTAGCCTAAGAAGAAATATATTACAATTATTAAAAAGATATTGTACATATATTCACAATTTAAAGATGTACATGTACAATACTTTTCTTTAATCCTGAATTATAATCTTTTGTTAATGTTGTGATTTTTGTCAACTTTGAATTGACAGGTAGGAAACCAATTAAGGATTGTTGTTATTGTAATTACCAATTAAGTATAGCTGTAGGACAATATAAAAGATTAATCAGACATGTGAAAATTTATCTAATTAACACAAACTAAATTAAAAGTTGGACAAATATCTTGTTTAAAATATGCAAATTTTAGTAAGTACTTGGTCTGGACATGTTAAATGCAATGATTTTTAGTACTTTTATTTTGTTTACAATTTGATTAAACAATTCTATTAAAATTTTACATATTTTTAACTGGTAACTTTATTTCATCCATATTTTAACTTCCATAAACTGCACCTTGAAATACATATAAAGTGTGGAAGAGGTCAGAAGACAAACAGTAAACTCTTAATAAAGATATATTCAATTGAAGTCGAAATAATTCAGAGATCAATGATGATAAAGTGTAATGGGTGATAACCAGTGATACAATGTTCATGTACATGTATGTATGTAGTGAACTTATGTGGTTTATTAAATAAATAAAGTTTGAAGTTATCTTTTTATATATATACAACAAAATCCTCTTGTAAAAGTGCTATAGTTGTATTAAACGTTAATTCATTTACATCTTTTAAAGTGTGTTTTTTTTTATTCATTGTAATCATGATTACTTTGCCAATGTAATCATTAATTTAATCAGACACTTTCAGAAAAGATGTAATCATTAATTTAATTTAATCGTACAAATGACAAAGTAATTGTAATTTAATCAATTACATTGAAAGTAATCGGACCCATCTCTGATAATAAGATTCAAGATTATTTGAAAAAGATGAGAAAATTTGTTATACATAAAGTAAACACATTTTTTTTGCTACATGTACTTGAAAATCAGTGCATCAATATTTTATTGATAAAGACTCAATAGTCTGCATCAATATTTTAACGTTCTAAATATTCTATTTATAAAGGAATAAGTGCAAAAGATGATAGTTCTGTAATGTCTTAAATGAAGGGATATTCATTAAGACCTGAAATTTTTACATGATTTTTACATGATTTAACCCGCTGTTACCCCTGGACATGTATGAAATATTTGCAAACAGACATTGAACATGAAACATTTATCAATCAATTATAAGTAATGACACTGCAACTATTGAAATAAATATGACAAAATGTTCTTACAGACAAATCATGAAATCATTGTTTCTTACAGACAAATCATGAAACAGAAATAATTAAAGAAATCATAGAGAATATGGCAAGAATTCTTACAACAGAGGGATATGTTTATACAGGTAAATTTTACAACTGTTCAAAAACAGGTACAATACTTTTTAAAATTTTGTAGGAAGAAAGTATACCTTTCATCTTTCTGTAAATATTTGGAACATTGAGAGCATTTTGGATAATTTTAGTTTTATTTCACATTTTTTGCTGGTTTCCATGGTAACAATAACAGAGAGCTGATTCACACAATTGTATGACAGATGCCACATTGGTACATGGGAAGGAATAACCCATAAAATTTTCAATAGATTTGATTTACCATTTAAAGTGAAGTTAAATACTGCTTTAAGGTGTTCTGAGCAATTTGACCTTTTTTCAATTTTTCATGGGAAAGTTGGACATTTTGGAAATTCCAATACCACATATTCACTTGAGTGTCATCCTTGTATGCCTACTTTAAATTACATGCATATATAAACATAAGGGGAATTGTTGTTTTAACAATTAAAGTCTGTTTCTGTTATTAGTTATTCAAGGTATATTAATTACTTGTAATCCTTACTATTAAATGAGAAGACCTCGTTCTATGTGTCGCTTCTCTTCCTGCCACAATAAATTAATGGCATGTTTATGTATCTTATAGGTTCCATGCATAGTGGCATTTGTCATCCTCGCATTTGATTAGTCCATTTGGGTAAGGAGTATAGGTCCAGTAAGGTCCTAAAATGGCCCCCTTTTAAGGTGTAAATATAAAATTAGGATTTATTGACCAATATCATAATAAATCAAAGCTCATATACAAGACTAGATAAGAAATAAGCCATTTTGTAATTTAGACAGGAAACATAGAGCGCATGCGTTGACAACAAATATCTTTTTATACGACCACAAAAATTTTAATTTTTTGGTCGTATATTGCTATCACGTTGTCGTCGTCTGCGTCGTCTGCGTCGTCGTCGTCCGAATACTTTTAGTTTTCGCACTCTAACTTTAGTAAAAGTGAATAGAAATCAATGAAATTTTAACACAAGGTTTATGACCACAAAAGGAAGGTTGGGATTGATTTTGGAAGTTTTGGTACCAACATTTTAGGAATTAGGGGCCAAAAAGGGCCCAAATAAGCATTTTCTTGGTTTTCGCACTATAACTTTAGTTTAAGTGAATAGAAATCTATGAAATTTTGACACAAGGTTTATGACCACAAAATGAAGGTTGGGAGTTTTGGTTCCAACAGTTTAGGAATTAAGGGGGCTCGCGGGTCTAAATCAAATTTTTTATTTAATATAAGATTTTATAATGAACTTTATCTTATACCTAATAGAAAAATAAAATAAAAAAGGGGGGTCACCGTTCATTTACGCTCACAATCTGACTTCGAAAGAAGCATACATTTTTGTAAAGGTACTTTTTTTCTGTTGAACTAATAGGAGAAAAAGAGGTAATATCGAAATAAAAAACGAATTTAATTACAGAAATCGCTTAAATTTTACAATTATTTAGTTAATGTATAGCTTATTTGAAAACAATAATAAAAAATATAGGTCACCGATGAGTAAAAAAAGATATTTCAATTTTAATGACAAAAAATAGCATTTTTGCACCAAAGGGAGATAATTTGGAGCTTTTTTTTCATGATATAAACATTTTCAAAGTCACCTGGGGCCAACACGAATTGATTGTTTGGAATAATTTTTGTACCACATGATAAAGTAACAACTACTAAAGGTAATAAATAAAATTTGTAATGAAAAATAAAAGTTTATTTTTTTTCTGAAAATCTTATACATGCGAGCCTCCTTAAGGGCCAAAAAAGGGCCCAAATAAGCATTATTCTTGGTTTTCGTACAATAACTTTAGTATAAGTAAATAGAAATCAATGAAATTTTATCACAAGGTTTATGACCACAAAAGGAAGGTTGGGATTGATTTTTGGAGTTGAGGTCACAACAGTTTATGAATTAGGGGCCAAAAAGGGGCCCAAATAAGCATTATTTTTGTTTTTTGCACCATAACTTTAGTATAAGTAAATAGAAATCTATGAAATTTAAACACAAGGTTTATGACCATAAAAGGAAGGTTGGGTTTGATTTTGGGAGTTTTGGTCCTAACAGTTTAGGAATGAGGGGCCCACAGGGTCCAAAATTGAACTTTGTGTGATTTCATCAAAAATTGAATAATTGGGGTTCTTTGATATGCCGAATCTAACTATGCATGTAGATTCTTAATTTTTGATCCCGTTTTCAAATTGGTCTACATTAAGGTCCAAAGGGTCCAAAATTAAAGTTAGTTTGATTTTAACAAAAATTGAATCCTTGGGGTTCTTTGATATGCTGAATTTAAAAATGTACTTAGATTTTTAATTATTGGCCTAGTTTTCAAGTTGGTCCAAATGGGGGTCCAAAATTAAACTTTGTTTGATTTCATCAAAAATTGAATAAATGGGTTCTTTGATATGCCAAATCTAACTGTGTATGTAGATTCTTAATTTTTGGTCCAGTTTTCAAATTGGTCTACATTAAGGTCCAAAGGGTCCAAAATTAAAATAAGTTTGATTTTAACAAAAATTAAATTCTTGGGCTTATTTGATATGCTTTATCTAAATATGTACTTTGATTTTTGATTATGGGCCCAGTTTTCAAGTTGGTCCAAATCAGGATTCCATATCAAGTATTGTGCAATAGCAAGAAATTTTCAATTGCACAGTATTGCACAATAGCAAGAAATATCTAATTGCACAATATTGTGCAATAGCAATTAATTTTCAATTGGAGTTATCTTTCTTTGTATAGAATAGTAGTTGATAATATATGTTGGAAATTTGCCAGACATGACTATGATGTCATTTTCTATTTTTATTTGCCAATAACTTTATGTAAATAACTTCATTGGAAATTTGCCAATATAAAATGTTGCTGATGAAGTTTTTTTTATTGTTTTATACAATGGGTAAACAATGTATATTCACTTTTACTACCAACCAATCTTTACCATTCAGTGATAACAAGCACTTTATTTTACATTTTAATATTTTATGATGTATTTAAAAGAGTAGTTATTGTTGCAAACTTCATTAGAAATTTGAATTGATATCAGTGTTGGAAAAAGGGAAACGGGGATGTGAAAAAAAGGGGGGGGGGGGGTAAATATTTTTCTCATTTCAGATTTCATAAATAAAAAGAAAATTTCTTCAAACATTTTTTTGAGAGGATTATATATTCAACAGCATAGTGAATTGCTCAAAGGCAAAAAAAAACTTTTTAAGTTCATTAGACCACATTCATTCTGTGTCAGAAACCTATGCTGTGTCAACTATTTAATTTTAGATTTAAAAAGTTTGAAGAAGAAATCTTTAATTGATTTGTAAAATCTTGACATTGTTTTGTGTAAAAAAAAAAACCATGTAATGTCAAAAATTTGATCACAATCCAAATTCAGAGCTGTATCACGCTTGAATGTTTTGTCCATACTTGCCCCAACTGTTCAGGGTTCGACCTCTGCGGTCGTATAAAGCTGCGCCCTGCGGAGCACCTGGTTAAACAATGTTTGTGAAGACATTTAAAATGTCATATTTGAATATTAAGTTTGTCGAAGCCTGCACTCTATGTTTTCTGGTCCTTAATTTGGTTGAAATTCAGCTGACTTGTCGAATTTCCCAAAAATCTCTTATCTTGACCTTTTTGGAACGTAAAAATCAAGGTCTTAGAATTAAACTTTGACTAAAAAGACTTCCATTTTGGACTGTTTAAAATTACACATAATTCATTGTAATTAGTGTACTAAAAAATAAAGTACTTATGGGCATGACAGTTATTTTCACTTTTTCTGTATACAATGTACATATACTATAATTAAAGCATACATTGTATTTGCTACATTCACTATCAGTTCCTATATATATGTTGGTCATATATCTTATAGAGATGATAGTATATGCCTGTTCATGGTAAACAAAAAACGTGAAAACAATTGAAATTAATAGAAAACAATATTTGGCCCCGCCCCTCAGTTAATAACTTAGTTGTGGTCTATTGACTGAAACTTTTGCTTAAAGTTTTTATGTATTAGTTTGTGAAAAGGTCAGTTACTGGGGAACCACTTAAGTGGTAAGTTAATGAAAATTTGTATGCAGTTGTATAAGCATTGGAATAACTTATTTTTATGGAGACTATTTGGCCCCGGCCCCTCAGTCATGGTCTATTGAACATTTCTTAAGTTTTCATGTATTAGTTTAAGTGATTAGGTCATTTATGGGGAACCACAAGTGATAGGTCAATGATAATTGGTATGTAGTTATACTGTATAAACATATGCATATCTATGCAATGATTTTAAAATTTTAAAAACAGTTACCACATTAGCACCTGACATTAAGGATCATACCATGAAAGAATCATGAAATTTGACCATAATTATAGGTTGGTAAATGAAGTAGTTTTACAGTGTCAGTTTTACAGGTTTACTTGTCATCTTGCATTTTTTTTTATACAGGTGTACTGTGCGCAAGATTTATTAAAACAAGACACGGACCAAAAGTAATTACCTTTAGGTGCCGTTTCATGGATCCAGATATTCAGGTAAAAGTTTTTCACTTTTTTATGTCTACATGTAAGCAAGGAGGTTATATTAGAAGGAGATTGAACACTCTGCTTGATACAAAATTAGCATCCCCAGGATAGCAGTTCGATTAGAGAAAAATGATAAAATTATAAAGAAACCGACATGTATATCACCCACTTGACATGGCCCTCTGATGTACCGGGCTGTTACAGCGAGTAATTTTGGGTTATTAGATAAATCGCATATGTCACGTGATTGTTATCAGTGACTGGGTCATTAAAGTTCAGGTGTATTTTTAGTTACAGTGCAGTGCATAGGTGTTTATGATTTGGAAAAAGATTTGACGCGCAATTTCAAAATCAACCGTCTGTCTACGGTGAAAAAAGACAAAGAAATGACAAAGTTATGAGGGTTTAAATGAAAGTAAGTGAGCGATTTTTATTCAACACTACATTGCTTTAAACAAATATTTTCGCTTCACCTGTCAATTTCTGCTTATGAGAATTTGCAGGTAATATAATCATAGAAAATGTACGAATATGCAAAGTACTTTAGTTACTGTGACCGGTAACGACCGGAAGGAATATTTGCAATTGAAACATAGAGAAATTCATCGGGAACAACGTAAAAGTGACTTTCTGTTATGACTGTTGATAATATGAGGCAGGCATTACCTGTGAATGGGGACGAAGTTTGTTTAAATTAATTTTTTTGTAACTTAAATATTTGTTAAAAAAAAGAAACGGAAATACCGTAACGTTTCCGATTTTGGTTCTGTTGTTAGGGATTTTACTTATGACGTTATTTAAGTTATGACGTCATGTTCAATGTAAACAAAGAAACGCAATGCAGGTAACGTTTTTTTATAGACAAAGAATGATTAAAAATGAAATATTGGTATTGTGTTCCTTGAGTTCCTATATTTTACTAGACTAATCAAAGTCTCACGACAATAAGACCGAAGGAGGAAGTAGAGTTATGTGTTCTGCGCAGATCTGGAAATTTAAAAATGTGACAAAAAAAAAACTTGAACGATTTTGAGTTCATTAGTACAAAGAAAAATTCGGGAAATTTTCCTGATTTTTTTTTTTTTATTATTGAATTCTCTACTGTAATAGGGGACTTTGTCCCCATATTAACATTGACGGCAATGAGACGGATATTCGTTTTATTTCTATTGGTAATAAGTTTACTTTTAACATAAAATTTTAATTTTTAATCACTTAAATAAAAAATATCACAAAAAATCTGATTAAACATTTCAATAATTGTATATCCGGTCAGTTTATGACACCTCAGGTGTTTCCGTTCTTACTCGGGTATGTAATTAGGACAAAATCTCCCCCTGTGACAGAGTCGATCTCAACTAATTAACACCCACTTACAGAAAAGTCGGTAACATTTTATGTGTTATTATCGTCTTTCTTCCTCTCTCCTTCTAATATAACCTCCTTGATGTAAGCAACAACCCTTAATGTCTTTACAAATAGATGATTGCATTAGACTAATTGATAATTGATCAGTCCATATTCAGTAAGTTACTTAATTGTTTTGTTTGCCTTGAATTTATATGATATTCCTTAAGATTATAAAATGTTTATTACCTTTCTTCTTATCTATACTATTAAACAAGAAGATCTCATTTTGTGTGTCCCTTCTCTCCCTTCCGCAATAATTTAATCATCATGCATCTGTGTCCTATGGGTACCATGCATAGTCGCATTTGTCATCCATTCTTTTTGTCATCCATCCTTATGATTATTCAGTTTGGGTTATTTTGGTAGAAAAATGTAAACTAGATTATGGTCTCAAGATCTAGAGCCTGAGTTGCTCACCTGTATTTACTGACGCTTTGTAAATCATATGAAATTAAAAACCAATTGTTCTCTAAAAACAATTGTTCAGAGAACAATTGAAGGTCTTTCCACTAGTAGAGATCTATTTTGATATTGAAATATGACCTTGACCTCAATTTCAAGGTCACAAACCAAGGATCTTAAATCAAAAGACCCTAGGTCTTTAATATGTTTGGTTAAAGAGTAATATCACTTTAAGGGTAAACCTAAATATAAGATGGGCAAAAACTCCCATTTATTGTCTGCGCACCCTTTCACCCAAAATATACAAGTAAGGACATGTCGCAACTAACAATTTATGAAAAATTATTTGTCGATATGTCATACGGTATTTGAAAATCAGTGAAAATAAGCAAAAATCAAAATTTAGAACATGACCTTGACCTTGACCTCATTTTCATTTTTTTGGACCAACGACCTCAAATCTGAAGACCCTAGGTCTCTATCACTTATGGTTTAACAGTTAGAAATGCATAATACTTATATCATTTACATAAGGGGAAATAACTCTCATATTGAGTCTCTGGAAAGCTTCGGTCCAAATGAATTGCCTAATCCTGAAGATGTAACGAGCAATTTGGTAAAATAAATTTGTCGTAATCTGTTACGGTTGCGAAGGAGTAGTGGCCACAAGAAAAACAGTGTTTGGGGAGATAACTCTTACAACGTATAGTATTTTGTTACGCGGTTGAAAATTTTTAAAGCGTTTAAACTATACGATATCAGATTCCAAATTTCTAAGCGACATCTTTTGAAACATCAACAATACGCAAGAAAAAATTTAGGCGGAAGAAAAAAAAAAAAATAATAATAATTAAAAACCAATTGTTCAGAGAACAATTGAAGGTCTTTCCACCAGTTAATATCTATGTTGATATTAGAATATTAAAATTCAGTCTAAAATGTCAGTTCATATGGCTTTATGATATATAGATATGAATTTAAAGCAAAGGTCAAAATCTAGAACGTCAAATTAACCTATGACCTTGACCTCAATTTCAAGGTCACAAACTGAGGATCTCAAGTCAAAAGACCCTAGGTCTCTAATATGTATGGTTAGTAAGTTATATCACTTTACATATAATTTTAGATAAGATAGGGGCGAAAACTCCCATTCATTGTCTATGCACTCTTTCAACTAAAATTATTAAGTTACGACATGTCGCAACTGACAATTTAGTCAAAATAGTTTGTCGATATCTTATAAGGTTAATGAAAATGAGTGAAAAAAAGCCAAATTCAAAAATTAGAATATGACCTTGACCTTTCACCTTGACCTAATTTTAATTTTTTTGGCCCAAGGACCTCATATCAAAAGATTCTAGGTCTCTATAACTTATGGTTTACAAAATAGAAATGCATATCACTTATATCAAATGCATAAGGGGAAATAACTCTCATATGGAGCGTTCATACCGCTTCGTTCAAAATAGGACAAATCATGAGAAGGATATAACGAGCAATTTTGTAAAATAAATTTGTTGTAATCTTTTATGGTTGCGAAGGAGTCGTGGACACAAGGAAAACAGTGTTTGGGGAGATAACTCCTACAGAGAAAAGTATTCGGTTACGCAGGGTAAATTTCAAAAGCGCATAAACTGTTCGATATCATATACCAAATATCTAAGTGACATATTGAGAAACAAATGTTTATCGCAAGAACAAAATTTGGCAGAAGAAAAAAAAATAATCAGAAGAAAAACAAAATTAAAAACCAAATGTTCAGAGAACAATTGAAGGTCTTTCCACCAGTCAATATCTATTTTGTTATCAGAATATTAAAAATCAGTTTTAAATGTCATTTCCTATGGCTTTATGATGTGTAAATATGAATTTAAAGCAAAGGTCAAAATCTAGAACGTGCAAGTTACCTATGACCTTGACCTCAATTTCAAGGTCATAAACCAAGGATCTCAAATCAAAAGACCCTAGGTCTTTATTATGTATGGTTAATGAGTTATATCACTTTACACATAATTCTAAATATAAGATGGGCGAAAACTCCTATCAGTGGAGTGACAAAGTCGATGAATTTTCAACTTTAATGGACCACCCTACCTGCAGGCTAAATTATACATTTTTTGGATAGAGAAATGATTAAAGTTAAATGTTTGCCTGGTCGTTGAATCGAAATATGGTGCATTTTTTTTTTAATTTGGGGTTAAAGTGCAGTGGTCGATTTTTTCACCGAAGTACATTTATTTCACACGGGGTTATGAACAATAAAAAAAATAATATCACATTTGCTTTAATAAACAAAATTTAATTCTTAAATGAAGCAATAAACTGTAACAATTCACTATCCAAAAAAATAAATTAAAAAAATAAAAAAAATGGCGATTTTAAAGAAAATTCAGATCAGCAACAATATTTACACACAAGATAAACATGTTTATGACCTTTAATTGGTATTTTTTTCTTCACATATACATTTTACGATGTATTTCTGTTTATACGTTTTCTCAAATTAAAAGAGAGTAAATTATGCTTCTGGTATGGTATATGCCATTTGTCAGTGGCAAATATTTCACCAAAGGTATGTGAATGAGATCAAAACAAAAACAAATATTGCCACTTACTCACTTCTAAAACTGGAGCCAGTTGAGGTAGTAGTAGACCTATTAATATTAACATTCCTAGGAAATTTCCTCCACAACAAAGAAACTTTAGAATTCAAAATTTTAGAAAGACAACTAAGTATGGCAAAACACAATGGACAAAGTTACATTATTAAATTTATTCAGAGATTAGAGAAATATGGTTTACCAGAAATTGAAACATTATTAGAGAATGAATTAGATACTCTGAAATGAAACTAGAGGCTCTTAAGAGCCTGTGTCGCTCACCTGTCACTGTATTTACTGAGGTCGGCCATTTTGGTTGGCAGACAGGGTCATTAGACACTTTTTTAAAATAGATACCCTTGTAATGATTGTGGCCAAGTTTGGTTAAATTTGGCCCATAGTTTTAGAAATTTAGAAAAGAAGATTTTTGTACAAGTTACAAAAATGACGAAAAGTTGTTCAATATTGACTATAAAGGACAATAACTCCTTAAGGAGTTTTCTGACAATTTTGGTCATGTTGCCTTATTTGTAGATCTTACTTTGCTGAACATTTTTGCTGTTTACAGTTTATCTCTATCTATAATAAAATTCAAGATAATAACCAAAAACTGCAAAATTTCCTTAAAATTACCAATTAAGGGGCAGCAACCCAACAACCAGTTGTCCGATCCATCTGAAAATTTCAGAGCAGATAGATCTTGACCTTATAAACAATTAAACTATGTCAGATTTGCTCTAAATGCTTTTGTTTTTGAGTTATAAGTCAAAAACTGCATTTTACCCTTATGTTCTATTTTTAGCCGTGGCGGCCATCTTGGTTAAATGGCCAGGTCACCGGACACATTTTTTAAACCAGATACCCCAAAGATGATTGTTGCCAAGTTTAGTTAAATTTGGCCCAGTAGTTTCAGAGGAGAAGATTTTGTAAAAGATTACTAAGATTTACGAAAAATGGTTAAAAATTGACTATAAAGGTCAATAACTCCTAAAGGGGTCAAACTGACCATTTCAGTCATGTTGACCTATTTGTAGATCTTACTTTGCTGAACATTATTGTTGTTTGCAGTTTATTTCTATCTATAACCAGATAGGGTGCAGCTTTATACAACCACAGAGGTTGAACCCTGAACGGTTGGGGCAAGTATGGACACAACATTCAAGCTGGATCAGCTCTAAATTTGGATTATGATTAAATAGTTGACACAGCATAGGTTTCTGACACAGAATGAATGTTTAATTTTGGACCCTTTGGACCTTAATGTAGACCAATTGGAAAACGGGACCAAAAATTAAGAATCTAAATACACTGGTAGATCCGGCATATCAAAGAACTATGACAGAGTTAAAATGACTTTCAAATGTGTTTAGGTTTTTAATGTTAATGTTGAGACTCAAAGAATTTATCATTAATTATGTTTTATATTATATATTCTACTTGGACAATAAGTTAATATATATCTAATTGATAATGGACATTTTACAATCAAAGTGACAATAATGCCTCAGGGCTTAATCCTTTATCCTTCTTAAATTAGAGACATTGCTAAAAGAGTTGTATTAATTATTTATCTTTCTTTATCTGGATAATAACTTGTTTATATTTGTCAACACATTATGTAATAATTGATCTTAGCTTATTGTTTAATTCTCATATATATATATTGTACTATATTGTAAAAGAGATAAGTTTTGAAGTCACATGCAGGCTTGGTGACAAGTTCCAGTCTTGGAAATAAATTATATACTAAGTGGAATTAATCTTCTGTGTATTACTGCTAGTTTATGGTGCATGGTTATTTAGGTTTAACATTTAGTTGTGACCGAATCCTCATATCAGTCTCCTAGTTTTAGACTGTGGATTTCTTGGTTACACAACCCCAATTATTCAATTTTTGATGAAATCAAACAAAGTTCAATTTTGGACCCTTTGGGGCCCTTTATTCCTAAAAACCTGTTGGAACCAAAACTTCCAAAATCAATCCCAACCTTCCTTTTATGGTCATAAACCTTGTGTTTAAATTTCAAAGATTTCTATTTACTTATACTAAAGTTATGGTGCGAAAACCAAGAATAATGCTTACTAGGGCCCTTTTTTGGCCCCTAATTCCTAAACTGTTCAGACCTCAACTCCCAAAATCAATCCCAACATTCCTTTTGTGGTCATAAACCTTGTGTTTAAATTTCAATGATTTCTATTTACTTATACTAAAGTTATTGTGCGAAAACCAAGAATAATGCTTATTTGGGCCCTTTTTGACCCCTAATTCCTAAAATTTTGGGACCAAAACTCGGAAAATCAATCCCAACCTTCCTTTTGTGGTTATAAACCTTGTGTTAAAATTTCATAGATTTCTATTCACTTTTACTAAAGTTAGAGTGCGAAAACTAAAAGTATTCCGACGACGCAAGACGACGATGCAGGACGACGACGACGCCAACGTGATAGCAATATACGACGAAAAATTAAAATTTTTGCGGTCGTATAAAAATTCTTCAATTTTTCCACTTGTAAAGGGGTATAACCCTAGAATGGTAATCAAAGTGCTTTTGTAACGGTTTATTTCTTCCTCTGTGATATTTTATCCTGAGGATAATTTGTCCCGGTATTTTTTTTCCAGGCATAGGATTTCACAGGTTGATTTTTTCCAGAGGAGGAAAAATCTATCTGTGTTATGCGGATAGTATGTACCGGTATATATTTGCCATACTATATTTCACAGAACCGTGTGAAATAGAGTCCCATTAACTACTATGTAAGTTACTCACAATCAATATATACCTGACTACAATTATAAAATGTTTTACAAAGGTAGACCAAATTTGCATAATTTATCAAAGGGAGGTAATTATGAGCAATTTATATTTTTAAGATATTAATATTATATATTTCTGAATCTATTTTTTAGCGAAATTTTTCCTTGAATCTTATTTTTTCATATATTCATTTATATAAAAAGATGACTTGCAACTTGATTTAATAAGACAGATAACATTTCATCCAGCTGTTAAACATGCTTTTGTTCCAATATATTGTTATGCTATGATTTATCTGATTTCCATATAATCAACAACTACATCTCTGTCCCCAGACAAAACTATTTATATAGTTAAAAATATCATCATAATCGAATTCTTTTATTACTGATAACGGTAGTAATGCAACTATATTTCTACCTTACTTTTAAATTTATATTTGTACTGAGATCTGAAAACAACTCACTTTTACATGTATTTCACTAACCTTATTTAATCATGATATATTATTTTCACAATTACGATCTTTGAAATTAATTCTGGTTTTCTTCCCTGTATTTCATGATAATTTTCCTTTTAAAAGGATGATATTGACTTGAATATTTCAGAAAAATTTTTCAAGGATAATTTGTGAAATTATTTCTCATTATAATACTTTTTTTTAACAATTTCGCTTTATTTCAAATACACTATTATTATTTCATAGTATTGTTAAAGGATAGGTCTTTTCTAATTACTATTCAATAAGTTAACTACCCAGATAGAATTTCACGGCAAAGGAAAAAATATCCCAGGAAAATATTTTGTTCCGGATAAATAAATAACAACAACTACTGTGACATTTTTTCCTCCAGATCAAATTTCACCCGGATATAATTTTGCTTTTAATACACTTGTACTCACTGAATGGTAAAGATTGTTTTAATTTATCAGTTGGTAGTAAAAGTGAATATTGCATTGTATAATATTGTATATATATAGCATTGATTTAAGTTGATTCAACTACTATTCTGGACAAAGAAAGATAATTCCAATTTTCAAAGAATATTTCATAAAGCATTGGTTTTAGGCGATTCAAAAACCATTCTGGACAAAGAAAGACAACTCCAATTTATTGTCTTGAAACTACAAAAATGCTTGTTTTTTGGCCCTTTATTCCCAGACTGTTTGCCCCATAACCCTTAAAAAATATCCCAACCTTCTACTTGTGGTATTAAACATTGTGGTACGATTCCAGAACAATTGAAATATTTATACACAACTTATTGTACTGACACTAGATAAATGCTTGTTTTTGGGCCCTTTGGGTCCCCAATTCCTAAACCTTAGGGACTATAACCCCAAAAATTAATCCCAAGCTTCCTTTTGTGGTTATTAACATTGTGTTAAAAAAGTTTTGATTTCTATTTTCTTATATACTAAGTTTTTATCCGGAAACCATCTGTCTTAGGATGACCCCAAAAATTGTATAACATTCAAATGTTCTTGAAATCATGAACAGGAATATTTATGATTTAGGGGTGGGGATCTGGACTATTTACAAGTTCTTAAACAGGAGGTTGGGGTGAGAGTGACCCAGAGGGACTCCCACTATATTTCATTTGATTTGTTTTGTTGCTCAGAAATACAAGAATATATATGGTTTAGGGGGTGAGGATCTCGACAATTTACAAGTTTCCAAAAAGAAGGGGTTTTGTGGTGACCCCAGGGTTTCATTTGATTTGTTTTATTGTCCTGTAGAAAAATATATATGGTTTCAGGGTGGGGATCTTGACTGTTACAAGTTCTCAAAACAGGATTGGATGGGGTGACACCAAGGGAATTCCCCATATATTTCATTTTATTCATTCTATTGTCCCATAAAAAAAACATATATGGTTTAGGGGTTGGGATCACAACCACTTACAAGTTCTCAAACAGGAGGGGGTGGGGCTGACCCAGAGGGACTCCCTCTATATTTCATTTGATTTGTTTTGTTGCCCAATACAAGAATAAATATGGTTTAGGGGTAGGGATTTCAATCGTTTACAAGTTTTCAAAAAGAAAGGGGGGTTGGTTTGACCCCTGTGGACTTCCTCTATATTTCATTTGATTTATTTTATTATCCCATACAAAAATATAATGGTAATGGGTGGGGATATCAACAGTTTACAAGTTCTCAAACCATGAAAGGGGTGGGAGTGACCCCAGATGACTCACTTTCTATTTGATTTGATTTGTTTTATTGTCTGGTACAAGAATATATATGGTTTCAGGTGCGGATCTTGACTGTTTACAAGTTCTCAAAACAGGATGGGGTGGGGCGACACCCAGAGACTCCCCCTATATTTCATTTTTTTTTTTTTTATTGTGCCGTACAAAAATATGTATGGTTTAGGGGTGGGGATCTCGACTGTTTACAAGTTCTCTAACAGAAGGGGTGGGGCTGACCCAGAGGGACTCCCAATATATTTCATTTGATTTGTTTTGTTGCCCCATACAAGAATACATATGATTTAGGGGTGGTGATCTTGACTGTTTACAAGTTCTCAAACAGAATGTAGTGAGTGGGGTGACCCGAAGGACTCAACCTTTATTTTATTTGATTTGTTTTGTGGTCCTGTGATCATAACTGTTTTCAGGTTATAGTCATTTGAAAATTTAAAAAAATCCCATAGGGTTCTATAGTAAATTCCTCCTTTCTGTTGGCCCCTCAAAATACCCCTAAATAGAGACCAAGAAGAAAAATAATTAAAGAACCTTAGTGAGCACACTCACATACCCCACGTCCCCACATTGTCATGGGAGATATAAAACAAGTGTAAGAAAAAAAAATTGACTTATAATTCCCTGTCAATATGCACATCTACATAGTATGTCCTTATTATCTAAACAAATTCATGAAATTCTGTTGTGTGGTTTCAGAGGAGTTGCGATGACAAACTGTTGCAGCAGTAAATTGAAGCAAATAAGTTCAAAGGGGGGTAACTCCTAGAAAAATCAAAGCACTGTAAACACTGTAGGCAGTTAAATCAAAAACCAAGGCAAACATAATTATGAAAACTGTGGCAATGTTGCTTCAATTTTTTTTTAAAGATTTAAAGGAACAAATATTAAACATTCATATATTGTACATTTATGTTCATTTGATGAATTAATCATTAAGGTAAATAATTCATATTTTATCAAGGTTTAGCGCATATATCAAGTATATTTTTTTTCATGTTCACGAGTCTGCAATGGTACAAATTCGCAATGATTGCAGTTCTTCTAGTTGATAGTTAACGTCGTAGTAGTTGACTGTTAGTAGTTCAAGTTGAATTAAGTACGAGCTTGTAAAAGTATAAATGGACTTGCTTCCCTGGACAGAAAACTGAGTTTGTGTTCTACAATACAAAAGTTATGAGACACAAAGCAGACAAATGTTTACTACTACAGGAATCAATGGTGAGGTCTGACTGACCTGTCCATAGTAAATATAAATGACTCCAACCTTCAACCCAAGTCCATGATGTCTAAATTTGGAATAAAATGACAGGTGTTAGGTCTAGCAAAGTGATATGCATATGTGACGTCTATGAGATTCACCTTGTATATCATTCAGTCTTTTTGAAATGACAAACAGGAATGAACATGGTTTAGGAGTTGGTATCTCAATCTTTTACAAGTTCTCAAAACACACACAAGAGGGTGTGGGTGACCCTAGGGACTACCCCTATTTTTCGTTTGATTTTTCATATTGTCCCATACATGAATATATATGGTTTACGGGTGGGGATCTTGACTGTTATCATGTTTTCAAACAGGAGGGGGTGAGGGACCCCAGTCACTTCCCCTATATTTCATTTGATTTGTTATATTGTCCAATACATGAATATATATGGTTGAGGGGTGGGGATCTCATCTGTTTCCAAGTTCTCAAACAGGAGGGGTGGGGTGACCGCAGGAATTCTCCCTATATTTCATTTGATTTGTTATTTAGTAGCATACATGAGTATATATGATTAAGGGGTGAGGATCTCAACTGTTTCCAAGTTCTCAAACAGAAGGGTGCAGTGACTCTAGGGATTCCCCCTATAATTCATCTGATATGTTATATTGTCCCATACATGAATATATATGGTTTTAGAGGTGGGGATCTCGACTATTTTCTGTTACTGTTTAATTACTACCACTGGGTTGATGCCTCTGCTGGTGGACTGTTAGTCCCTGAGGGTATCACCAGCCCAGTAGCCAGTACTCCGGTACTGGCATGAAAATACCGATTTTTGGTGTTATTAAATTTGCTGTTACAAAATGTTAAAAATGATTATAAATTAAGGAAATTTCCTGTTGATATGCACAACTTCATAGTATGTCCTTATTATCTAAAAAGGTTTCGTCAAATTCTGTTGTGTGGTTTGAGAGGAGTTGCAATGACAAACTGTTGCAGAAGTATATTAAAGTAAATAAGTTCAAAGGGGCGTAACTCCTAGAAAAAAAATTGAATCGCAATTTCCTGTCGATATGCACAACTACATAGTATGTCCTTATTATCTGAAAAGGTTTCGTGAATTCTGTTGTTTGGTTTGAGAGGAGTTCTGATGACAAGAAACAGAATTGACACCCGTTGCGTGGAGTATAATAAGAACTGAGCAAAAACTTTCGAAGTCTTAAAACATTGCAAGTAGTATAATTAGGAATTTTGTTATAGTCCCATTTTCTAATGCCGAATATGTAAAATGCCGAGTTTATTATAGTCCGAGTTTGTTGTGGGCTGAGATGAGATGAGATACCAGGATACTTTCGATACACTCAAACTGTTACGTATTTAATAAACATTTGTAAAAATCGTAGTAAGCGTCGAAAAATGTTCATTCATGAAATATTTTAAACACAGTATTAATTTTCTCTTCAACCGGAGGAAGGTAGGAAACCCTTGAAATGGGGCTAATAAATATAGTACTCCCGTTTGGAGGCACACATATATGGATCTGACGCTTGTCTGAAGAATTATTTGAATTATCAATGAACATTCAGTACATATTAATTCAAACTGTAAGCTACAGGGATCTCCATGGATGAAAATTGAACGATGGAGGAACTTTCACCATTACAAACCGTGTCTACGCTGTACAGTGTAGCGCGATCGGAAGTATTTTATCCCTCCATAAAAGGAATGGTGAACATGCTAATTCATTGCATATTTAAATTATATTTATTTGAATTTTCATTATAGAATTAGAAGTATCAATATTTTCATTTATTGCCGTTTTTAACCATTCAAATGCCAAGTCTTCATGGTCCCCCCTTAGTCGAGAATGACCAAAAGCTGTCATTAAAGTCCCCATGTAGATTTCTTGTATTTTTGGTAATTGTTATGGGGGTTAAAAATCATATGATGTGGAGCTTATTTTTCATGCACACTGTCAAATTCAGAACCCATTACCGATATGGCTGATTTGCAGCAACAACAAAACGATTCGTACGGGTTATGTAAAAGGTTAAAGAGATTTGTAAAGCAAACGTTGACAAATGAAAAGGTTTTAATGACTTTATCTGGCAAATGATGCTGTGCAACATGCATCTTTCGAGTATGAATAGAAAACCGGAAACGCGGATGTATCAATTTGATTGTAATATACAAAATGAATTCGGAATTACGATACGATATTTCTTTACAGGAAATATCTAAGTTTTTACTTTTAAAGTAATTCTAAAATATCGTTACATCAGTACTCGAGTTATTTGCGATGAAATAATATTTTGAGTCTTATTTTGTACTTCTTAAGAAAAGGGGGATGCTGATTGCGTAAGTCAAAATAAAGCACGTGTTCGACTTGTTAAACTGTTTTCTTTGTAACTGGATTATTAATTAATTTATTTAATCTAAATTATCATAATCATTTGCTGAAACTTAGTTGATTAATTCGACAAATGGATCGTCTATCCACAGATAGTATTCTGTCTGGTTTGTTGATCTACCTGTATACAAGCTCAGGTACAAGTGATCAGCGATCTTAATCCGGATATCCCTCAGGCGTTAGAACTGTATTGGATTATAACATAAAAAGCCTACGGGTTATGCAATTACATGCATTTGATTATAATTGATAAAAAAAATGGCGTCGGGCTACAAAAAACGATGAAGTTTTGAACGATGGCAGAAGACAATTTAACGATGGCAGAAGACAATTTAACGATGGCGCAAGACAATTTAACGATGGCGCAAGTCATTGACGATGGCGCAAGACATTTGAACGATGGCGGGGCGCCATCGTTAAACAGGCCATGGAGATCCCTGAGCTATTCAAAAATAAAAGAGCTAAAAATTTCAAAAGCATCTTCCTAGAATTAGTTTTCAAACACCAGTACTACATTATCTAGAAATAGGACACACATCGTAAAGTAAGATAGTTTGTCACTTCCCGTTAGAGGCTGATGCCTTAAGAAACTTTTTTGCTATAGCATACTTTCCAAAAACTGCATTTTACCCTTTATTCTATTTTTAGCCATGTCGGCCATCTTGGTTGGAAAAAAAGGGGGGATGTTATCGAACACATTTTATAAACTAGAAACCCTAGTGATGATTGTGGCCAACATTAGTTAAATTTGGTCCATTAGTTTCAGGAGAAGATTTTTGCAAAAGATTACAAAATCGTATAAAAATTGTTAACTATAGAGGCTCTAAAGAGCCTGTGTCGCTCACCTTGGTCTATGTCAGTGGCGGATCCAGGGGGGGGTTCCGGGGGTGCGCACCCCCCCTTTATTTTTGCCGATCAATGCATTTGTATCGGGACATATGTTTTGCACCCCCCCTTTGCCCTGGGTTAGCACCCCCCTTTCGAAAATTCCTGCATCCGCCCCTGGTCTATGTGAATATTAAACAAAGGAAGAAGATGGATTCATGACAAAATTGTGTTTTGGTGATGATAATGTGTTTGTACATCTTACTTTACAGATTATTCTTGCTGCTTACAATTATCTCTATCTATAATGAACTTGGCCCAGTAGTTTCAGTAAAAAATGTTTGTAAAAATTTACAAATTTTATGAAAATTGTTAAAATTTGACTATAAAGGACAATAACTCCTTAGGGGGTCAATTGACCATTTCAGTCATGTTGACTTATTTGTAAATCTTACTTTGCTGTACATTATTGCTGTTTAAAGTTTATTGCTATCTATAATAATATTCTAGATAATAACCAAAAGCAGTAAAATTTCCTTAAAATTACCAATTTAGGGGCAGCAACCCAACAACGGGTTGTCCAATTCATCCGAAATTTCAGGGCAGATAGATCTTGACCTGATAAACAATTTTACCCATTGTCAGATTTGCTCTAAATGCTTTGGTTTTTGAGTTATAAGCCAAAAACTGCATTTTACCCCTATGTTCTATTTTTAGCCATGGCGGTCATCTTGGTTGGTTGGCCGGGTCACGCCACACATTTTTTAAACAAGTTACCCCTATGATGATTGTGGCTAAGTTGAGTTTAATTTGGTCCAGTAGTTTCAGAGAAGATTTTTGTAAAAGATTACTAAGATTTACGAAAAAATGGTTAAAAATTGACTATAAAGGGCAATAACTCCTTCAGGGGTCAACTGACCATTTTGGTCATTCTGACTTATTTGTAAATCTTACTTTGCTGAACATTATTGCTGTTTACAGTTTATCTCTATCTATAATAATATTCAAGATAATAGCCAAAAACAGCAAAAATTCCCAAAAATTACCAGTTCAGGGGCAGCAACCCAATAACGGGTTGTCGCATTCATTTGAAAATTTGAGGGCAGATAGATCTTGACCTGATAAACAATTTTACCCCGTGTCAGATTTGCTCTAAATGCTTTGGTTTTTGAGTTATAAGCCAAAAACTGCATTTTACCCCTATGATCTATTTTTAGCCATGGCGGCCATCTTGGTTGGTTGACCAGGTCACGCCACACATTTTTTAAACTAAATACCCCAATGATGATTGTAACCAAGTTTGGTTTAATTTGGCCCAGTAGTTTCAGAGGAGAAGATTTTTGTAAAAGTTAACGAAGACGGACGACGGACGACAGACGACGGACGACGACGGACGCCGGATGCCAAGTGATGGGAAAAGCTCACTTGGCCCTTTAGGGCCAGGTAAGCTAAAAATGGACTATAAAGGGCAATAAGGGGTCTATTGACAGTTTTGGTAATGTTGACTTATTTCTAGATCTTAATTTGCTGAACATTATTGCTGTTTACAGTTTATCTGTATTTATAATACTATTCAAGATAATAACATAGTCCACAGTACACTTTCTCTTTTTTACATTAACTTCCATAAGTTACAATAATTTTCAAACAAATTAAGTGCTTGTTTTAATTGCTGTAATGATTCTGCAAATAAAACAGTATCATCTTCATATAGTAATACAAATAGTTCCATATATAAACCAAGTTTCTCAAAACTTAAAGAGCTTAAGAGTGTCAAGACCGATTTCACAATTTTCAGACAGATATTCTTCTGAGTCGTTTAAAAAATCAGCGAAAAAAGAAATGGAAATAAATTCTCCCCTTGTCTAGCACCAATATCACATGTAAAAAATTCAGAGTATCTAACACAAGATGTAATGTTATTATACAATGAGTGGATCACTTTAAACCTCTTCCCTTGGGTGTTAACTTTTAATTAATTTCTGCCACAACCCTGCCCTCCTACAGTTCCATGCACCTATTAAACAAAAAAAGGGATGCAATCAGGACCAATAGTATCCTCCTACAGTCCCACCTATGAATCATCTGTAGGTATTGAATCAGAACCTATGGTATCCTCCTAAAATAAAGTTGAGACTTACATACGTACATCTAATAAATGAACGTGATTTGAATTTTTCCTCTTTATTAATTTCATTTACAGAATAAAGCAAATAATTATACTCTGTTCTTCTAATAGCTAGGAATGACAAAATGAGGACATAGTTAATCATGATAATTTCTAGATATTTTTGTTGTACCATACTGTTACTCGAAATAGGCGTAAAATAAGCAAGTATTGGTATAATTGAAAATGAGTAAACAATCCATCAAGGATACTAAAGGTTCAGCAATCCCTACTTATGTTTAATAGGTGGGACTGTATCATTGTACTAAAGTTCCACCTGTCAAAACAAGATTAGTGATTGCATCAGACCTATGGTATACTCCTATAATTTCACCTATTTAATATTTTTAATTATATACCCGGTATATGGAATTTGCAAAATTGTCTGAGCTTGAAATTTTTAATAAATTCCAAGTTTATTTGGTATAATAATGTTTTGAGCGGTTCATAACACTTTCCATTTAATGTATTCTGTATACATAGTGTTGTGCGCGGCACAGTACATTCTATTGAAAATGTACTATCTTCTTTGTAAAAGAAAGTGTTGTGTGCAGCACAGACCATTGCAGTACAGAATAAAAATGGAATTTATTAGAAATTTCAAGCACAAGAAATTATAAAAATTCCATAATTATTAATAATTCCAAGTCTAAATAATAGCCTGTTATAGGTAGGGAGCAAATCAGGACCTGTGTTATCCTTCTACGCAGTCCCACCTATTAAACAAAAATAGGGATTGAATCAGGACCAATTATAGTATCCTCCTACAGTCCCACCTATTAATCATCCTTAGATATCGAATCAGAACCTGTGGTATGCCTGTGCCTTAATTGTTTATTGTTTTATTTAGACTTTTAATAGTTTGGATAAATGTTTTACATTGTTATTAATCAAATATGAGAATTTGATTAGAATAGGTGAACATGAATTTGACAGCTTAGTGCTCCTTAAATTAAAGGGATGTTTTAATGCATCTTAAAATTATTAGCTCCTCTATTGGATTGGTAGCACAACTCTTGATTTTTTCAGCATTCAGTTTTGAGATAGCATTAAATAAAATATTGGAGATAAGAATTTTTATTTATTTCATCACAAAATTAAGATAAATACATTTGTGTTTTCCTGACTGCTTCATTTATGCATTTTTTTCTGTCACATATTTAGCAGTGTCTGCTTATTCTTCATGGGCACATGAGATCACCCCCAGTTTTTAGTGGGAATTGTGTTTCTCAGTCTTTAGTTTTCTTTGTCTTACTTTTGTTTTTTGTTTGTTGGTCTATTTCTTTTTTAGTCATGTTGTTATCAGTTTATTTTCAACTTATCTCAGTGTGAATTCACATTTGGTGTATATTGCCTGCCTTTTGTAAGCCTGTTAATGGCAGGCTAACAAGTCATAGAATGGTTTAATTCTTACTATGTCCTTCTTTATTTTGTAGACAATTTTACCATTACTAAAGGGAGACCTGGCATCTCTTTTGTTTCCTAAGCTGCTGCAGGACCACAACAAAGAAGAATTACCTTCAATAGAAACCAGCAGAAATTTCTCGGTCACTGTAACAGTGAGGAGAGGGGAAAAACCCAAAGACACGACAGAATTTTATTCAGCATTGTGTAAGCAATTTCTCTTAAATATTTTTAAATTTTACACATTTTTGCTTGTTCCATGGCAACATGCAGCTCCCATTTTGAAAATTCTCAATTGAAGTGCTTCATCTATACTTGTATATCATCATTTATCGCTATTTTGTGCATTTTTTCTTTGATCTTTTTTTGTGATAATTTTCATATCATGCTACTCGCTTGAGATGGAAAATTATCGCTAGAAACTAAGCATGCACGTTGCGTTGCTAATGAATAAACATAAAATTGACAACGTCGTAATAGGTAAAATGGCGTTAAAAAGATTATCATTGTTCATCTCAACTCGATTGCCTTTCTCGCTTTTGCCGTCCCGGATCAAGCGAGAAAATCAATCTCGTTGAGATGATCACCGATAATCTATAAATATAGTTTCATTAAGCTTCAAGCGTTTGAAAATTTGAACATAATTATTTCGGCTGTTTTCAAGGTTATGGTGACCATTACCTGATTTTAAAGGACTGTGAGAAGCCATATTGGTACATAAAAAGGAACATGGCTTCAAATTTCACTTGGTTTGACCTACAATTATTAGAAAGGAAATGCGACAATTTCTTTCAGGAGATTTTTACCTCTTTGGCATTGTTTTCTGCTAGAGGAATCTGTTTTAAAAATTTGAAAGCCCAATGAGGTTTGCAACATTGTTGCTGTAGTTTCCATGGGAGCATTAGTAATTCAAATGATTGTCATCCTATACTGTATATATTTATAGTGGACAATATTCATAGCTGTAATTTACTTGATTTCACTAATATTCTGCATGTAATACACCTGAGAAATTTCCCCCTTCACACAGAATTTTTTTTTTAATACCTGCTGTTTTTTTTAAACCTTATTGATCAGAGACTTTCTATACTATACTAACGTTAGTATAGAAAGGCCCTGCATGGATTTTAAAAAATGACTTGTTTTTATCCATAATTCTGACCAGAGTATTGTTTTAGGTATTTAAAAGTCAAATATACTTTCCCTTTCTATTTAGCATTTTTTGCCATATGACAAAATTTGGGGTAATTTGCTTGTTTGCATAGCCGCCATTTTGCCTTATCATGACGACAGCCATTACAATAGGATTATATAAGCCCCTCAGATGAAAATGCCAATATGCCAATACCTATCAGTATCTCGAATGAACAATTTGTTCACATATAGGTGAATTGTACATGTTTTTAGGCTTCTGTCCGTGAACAAATAGACATTGTCTACTCTGAAATCTTTCTGCCTTTTTAGTTTAAAAATCGAAAGGGTAGTCATAGTAGTACTGCTATATAAGGTCATATAAAATGACGGAAAATCGTAAAATAGTCAGATTCAAAACAGAAATACACATGCAAGAAGATAAGGTTCATGATTTGTTCACATATAGGGAAACACCTTGTAGGTTGAATTTTAAAGTTAAATAACTTTTAACTTACCTGCTTTCTTAAGTTTTTCGGCCAAATTCTTTTAAAAAAATGATGATTTCATTCTTCCCATTTCGTAAAAGCATTTTCCCTTAGAATTACACAGCATTTTTGTAAATATCCCCTAAAGGAAGTTTTTTAAAGATACATTATTTTTAGATACACGACGGAAAAGGATTATCCGCAAATCTAAAATAAACAAGAAGTAATTGTAACAGGATGCTGTTACGAAGTCTCCCAAACAAAGCTCCGATAACTCCCCATTCATATGGTCCCATGTTCATTTGATTTGATTTTTTGTCCCATACAAGAATATATATGGCTTACGAGTAGGGATCTCCACCATTTACAAGTTTTCAAACAGGAGGGGGTGGTGGTGACCCCCAGGGACTTTACCTACATTTCATTTGATTTGTTTTATTGTCCCCTACAAGAAAATATATGGTTTAGGGGTGGGGATCTGGACCGTTTACAAGATAATAGTACATTCTCAAATTGAACGGGGTAGGGGTGACCCCCAGGAACTTCCATCTAATTTTATGTGATTCGTTTTATTGTCCCATACAAGAATATATATGGTTTAGGGGTGGGGATCTGGACCATTTTCAAGTTTTCAAACAAGAGGGGTTGGGGTGACCCCCTAGGGACTTCCCTTTTATTTCATTTGATTTGTTTTATTGTCCCCTACAAGAATATATATGGTTTAGGGGTGGGGATCTGGACCGTTTACAAGTTTTCAAACAAGAGGGGGTGGGGTGACCCCCTAGGGACTTCCCATTTATTTCATTTGATTTGTTTTATTGTCCCCTACAAGAATATATATGGTTTAGGGGTGGGGATCTGGACTGTTTACAAGATAATAGTACATTCTCAAATTGAACGGGGTGGGGGTGACCCCCAGGAACTTCCATCTAATTACATGTGATTTGTTTCATTGTCCCATACAAGAATATATATGGTTTAGGGGTGGGGATCTGGACCGTTTACAAGTTTTCAAACAAGAGGGGGTGGGGTGACCCCCTAAGGACTTCTCTTTTATTTCATTTGATTTGTTTTATTGTCCCCTACAAGAATATATATGGTTTATGGGTGGGGATCTGGACCGTTTACAAGTTTTCCAACAAAAGGGGGTGGGGTGACCCCTAGGGACTTCCCTTTTATTTCATTTGATTTGTTTTATTGTCCCCTACAAGAATATATATGGTTTAGGGGTGGGGATCTGGACCGTTTACAAGATAATAGCACATTCTCAAATTGAAGGGGGTGGGGATGACCCCCCAGGGCATCCCCCTATATTCCATGTGATTTATTTTATTGTCCTATAATCATTTCTGAAGACTGCATGTATCTATCACTTATAGTTTTCAAGTTATATTCATTTAAAAAAATTTGAAAATAAAATCCCATAGGGTTCTATAGTAAAACCCTCCCTGCTTTCTACCCCCCAAAACACCCCTTAATAGACCCCAATGCACAAACGAAAGATTGATGGCTCACCTAGACATATTAGTCTACCATTTTATGAAATCCTAAGTCAATCTGACAAGCGGTTTTGGAGAAACGCTGCGGACAAGTTCATTTTTTAAAGCGGCGGAAGAAGAAGAAGAAGAATAATAAAAACTAGATTTGCCATTGCAAGCAATAGCGGATGGCACCCTTCCCCCATTGCCAGGTGAGTGGCAGCCATTTTGAAAATTTCAAAATCAAAGAGGGCTTTTACACATGTTTATTAACATTGTTGTAAAATTTCAACTCGTTTGGAGCATTTTAAAATTTTTGAAATTTTTGCTGTTTCCATGGTAACAGTTACTATTTCCAAAATTCCAAAGACAGGTGCCACATTGGTACATGCCATGTTACATATCTGTAAAGTGTCATTGGGATTGATGCTATATTCTTCAAGAAAATGTAGCTTTTATGTGTTTTCCCATACGGTCAATGCTAAACTTTCGCCCTGTTTCCATGACAATGGCGGCCATTTTGGAACATCTTGATATTGCATGCACATCTGGGCATATCATGTAACACTTCCACAAAGTTTCATCCACTTGGGTCTTGCAATGAAAGATTTGGAATTTTGCCAATTTTTCACATTTTTGCAGTTTCCATGGAAACGGCAGCCATCTTGAACCATTCCTTGGAGCCTGCAACTCTTCACCTAAGGGTCCTCTATATAATAGAGTTCCATCAACTTTGGTCCATTGGATTTCCAGAAATCTCCTGGACAAAATGTGTGGAAGAAAAATAATAAAAACTAGATTTGTAATTGCTAGCAATAACGGATGGCACCCTTCCCCCATTGCCAGGTGAGCGGCAGCCATTTTGAAAATTCCAAAGTCAAATAGTGCATCTACAGATGTTTAATAACATTTTTGCAAAGTTTCATTAAGTTTGAAGCATTTTGATATTTTGGATAATTTTGCTGTTTCCATGGAAACGGCGGCCATTTTGAAGATTCAAAACTCAAAAGTCAAGTCTACATAAGCTAGGCAACATTTTTTATAAGTTTCATTAAATTTAAAGCATTTTGAAGTTTTTCATATTTTTGCTGTTTCCATGGTAACGGCGGCCATTTTGAATATTCCAAAGTCAAACTCCCGCTGCAATTTTTTCCCTCCATAATCATATACCATTTAATGTCTCTAGAATAAATTTAACATTGATGTTCTGGAATGTTCTGTGAAAATTCAAAGTTTTTACCTTTTTGCATTGTTTCCATGGTAACAACAGATATTTTGGAAATTCCAACGCCAAAATCCATATCTTCCAAAGTTGCTCATCGTTACTGTGAAGTTTCCTTAAGTTTGGAGCATTTTGAAATTTTTGAAATTTTTGGTTTAGTTTCCATGGCAACATAGTAGTTCCAATGAGTGCCAAAATCATCCAATACCTGTATATAGTGGGCACCTACATTGTATTAAAATATAATAGTTCTGAGTTCAAGCAACTCCAAACAGTTCACTAAAACCAAAAACTAGATTTTTTCACATTTGTTTCGTTTCCATGGTAACGGCAGCCATCTTGATTATGCCAACCCTTAATTGCAAATCTGCACATGGTGATTAACATTATTGTATAGTTCCAGTAACATTGGTGCATTAAATTCCGAGATATAAGCTGGACAAAAATAGTGGAAGAAAAAAAATAATAAGAAAAAAAGAAACGTAGAAAAGCAATATGTCACCCCAACTCCGTTGAGGGTGCCATAACTAGATTTGTAATTGCTAGCAATAACGGATGGCACCCTCGTCCCCCTATTGCCAGGTGAGCGGCAGCCATTTTGAAAATTCCAAAGTCAAGGAGCTTATCTACAAATGTTTATCAACATTGTTGTAAAATTTCATAAAGTTTGGAGCAATTTGAAACTTTTGAAATTTTTGCTGTTTCCATGGTAACGGCTACCATTTCCAAAATTTCAAAGACAGGTGCCACATTGGTACATGCCATGTTTCATATCTATAAAGTTTCATTGGGATTGATGCTATATTCTTCAAGAAAATGTAGCTTTTATGTGTTTTCCCATACGGTCAATGTTAAACTTTCGCCCTGTTTCCATGACAATGGCGGCCATTTTGGAACCTCTTGATATTGCATGCACATCTAGACATATCAGGTAACACTTCCACAAAGTTTCATCCACTTGGGTCTTATAATGAAGAATTTAGAATTTTGAAAATTTTTCACATTTTTGCAGTTTCCATGGAAACGGCAGCCATCTTGAACCATTCCATGGTGCCTGCAACTCTTCACCTAAGGGTCCTCAATATAGTAGCGTTCCATCAACTTTGGTCCATTGGATTTCCAGAAATCTCCTGGACAAAATGTGTGGAAGAAAAATAATAAAAACTAGAATTGCCATTGCAAGCAATAGCGGATGTCACCCTGGTTCCCCAATTGCCACTAAACGGCAACCATTTCGAAATGTTCCATCAGTAAATGCAGATATATCCATAACAAATGATCTTTCTGTCAGTTTTCATAGCTTTATGTACGTTTTTCTGTTTTCAACAATTGTGCCGTTTCCATGGCAACGGCGGCCATTTTGGAAATTAAAAACTCAAAAGTCAAGTCTACAATAGGTAGGCAACATTTGTTTTAAGTTTCATTAAATTTGAAGCATTTTGGAGTTTTTCATATTTTTGCTGTTTCCATGGTAACGGCCGCCATCTTAAAAATTCCAAAGTCAAACTACTGCTGCATATTGTTCTCCCCCTCAGAATATACTATTATATAACATTTAATGTCTGTTGAACTATTTTAACACTCATGTTCTGGAATGTTCCATGAAAAATTCACCCCCCTCAAATTATGTCTAGAGACCCCCCAGTTGAAAAAAAATGTACCATGTTGAAGTGTGCATGACTCTCTTAATATCATAGAAGTTTCATATAAATTGGAACACATTTCTATTTTTCACATTTTTGCTGTTTCCATGGCAATGGCAGCCACTTTTTTAATTCCAAGGTAAGGTGCAAAATTGCACATGGTGATTAACATTATGTTATAGTTCCATCAACATTGGTCCATTCAATTCCGAGAACTAAGCCGGACAAAAAGTGTGGAATAAAAATAATAAGAAAAAAAGAATCGTACAATAACAATATGTCACCCGACCTCCGTCAGGGTGACATAACTAGATTTGTAATTGCTAGCAATAACGGATGGCACCCTCGTCCCCCCATTGCCAGGCGAGCGGCAGCCATTTTGAAAATTTCAAAGTCAAAGAGTGCATCTACACATGCAAGTTATCATTTTTGTAAAATTTCTTTAGGTTTGGAGCATTTTGAAATTTTGGACAATTTTGCTGTTTCCATGGTTACGGCAGCCATTTTGGAAATTGCAACTTCAAAATGCAACTCCGCACATGTCAGTTACTATTCCTGTAAAGTTTCATCCAGTTTGCAGCATTTTGATTTTTTTGGAAATTTTGAACATTTGTGCTGCAACCATGGTTACAGTAGATAATTCCAAAATTCTAAAAGCGTACATCTCTTTGCCACATGTCATGTTATATATCAATACAGTTTCATTTACCTTGGTGCACTACTCTCTGAAAAAATGCTGATTTTATGCATTTTTCCATAGGGTCAATGCAAAATTTGGCCCCAGTTTCCATGACAACGGCGGCCATTTTGAACTATCCAAATATTGTCTTGACATCTTGGCATACTGGAGAACATTTTCATAAAGTTTCATCCAGTTGGATGTTATAACGAAAGAGTTAGAATTTTTGATATTTTAGCTGTTTCCATGGTAACGGCAGCCATTTTGAAAATTCCAAAGTCAAACTGGAAATCAGCACATGCCAGTTACCATTCCTGTGGAGTTTCTTCCAGTTTGGAACACTTTGATTTTTTTCGCATTTGTGCTGTTTCCATGGAAACGGCGGCCATCTTTTACCATTCCATAGCAAGGTGCACAACTTCAAATGGGGGTCCTCATTATGTTATAGTTCCAACAATATTGGATCACTCAATTCTTAGAAACACGATGGACAAAATGTGTGGAAGAATAATAAAAATAACTAGATTTGCCATTGCAAGCAATAGCGGATGGCACCCTTCCCCCATTGCCAGGCGAGCGGCAGCCATTTTGAAAATTCCAAAATCATAGAGTGCATCTACTCATGCCATTTGTCAACTTTGTAAAGTTTCATTAAGTTTGGAGAACTTTGAAATTTTTGAAATTTTTGCTGTTCTCATGGTAACGGCGGCCATTTTGAATATTCCAAAGTCAAACCCCGCTGTAATTTTTTCCCTCCATAATTATATATACCATCATATACCATTTAATGTCTCTAGGATACATTTAACATTGATGTTCTGGAATGTTCTGTGAGATTTCAAAGTTTTGACCTTTTTGCATTGTTTCCATGGTAACAACAGATATTTAGGAAATTCCAACGCCAAATTCCACATCTTCCAATGTTGCTCATCGTTACTGTGAAGTTTCATTAAGTTTGGAACATTTTGAGATTTTTGAAATTTTTGGAGTAGTTTCCATGGCAACATAGTAGTTCCAATGAATGCCAAAATCCTCCAACACCTGTATATAGTGGGCACCTACATTGTATTAAAATATAATGATTCTGAGTTTAAGCATATCCAAACAGTTCACCAAAACAAAAAACTAGATTTTTTCACATTTGTTCCGTTTCTATGGTAACGGCAGCCATCTTGAACCATTCCATGGTGCCTGCAACTCATCACCTAAGGGTCCTTTATATAATAGAGTTCCATCAACTTTGGTCCATTGGATTTCCAGAAATCTCCTGGACAAAATTAGGTGGAAGAAAAATAATAAAAATAAGAAAAAAAAGAAACGTACAATAACAATACGTCACCCCAACTCCGTTGAGGGTGCCATAACTAGATTTGTAATTGCTAGCAATAACGGATGGCACCCTCGTCCTCCCATTGCCAGGCGATCGGCAGCCATTTCAAAATTCCAAAGTCAAAGAGTGCATCTACACATGCAAGTTATCATTTTTGTTAAATTTCATTAAGTTTGGAGCATTTTGAAATTTAGGACAATTTTGCTGTTTCCATGGTTACGGTGGCCATTTTGGAAATTCCAACTTCAAAATGAAACTCTGGACATGTCAGTTACTATTCCTGTAAAGTTTCATGCAGTTTGCAGCACTTTATTTTTTTTTGGAAATTTTGAACATTTGTGCTGCAACCATGGTTACAGTAGATAATTCCAAAATTCTAAAAGCAGACATCTCATTGCCACATGTCATGTTATATATCAATACAGTTTCATTTACTTTGGTGCAATACTCTCTGAGAAAATGCTGATTTTATGCATTTTTCCATAGGGTCAATGTTAAACTTGTCCCCAGTTTCCATGACAACGGCGGCCATTTTGGAGTTTCCAAATATCGTCTTGGCATCTTGACATACTGGGTAACATTTTCATTAAGTTTCATCCAGTTGGGTCATATAACGACAGAGTTAGAATTTTTGATATTTTAGCTGTTTCCATGGTAACGGTAGCCATTTTGAAAATTTCAAGATCAAAATGCAGCTCAGGCCATGCCTGTTACTATTTAAGTGAAGTTTCGTCCAGTTTGGAACACTTTGAATATTTTCGGATTTTTGCTGTTTCCATGGAAACGTCAGCCATTTTGACCATTCCAAAGTCAGGTGCACAACTGCACATGCTGGTGCACATTGTGTTATAGTTCCATCAACATTGGTCAACTCAATTCCAAGAAACTGCGTGGACAAAATGTGTGGAAGAAGAATAAGGAAAAAAAGAATCGATGAATAACAATACGTCACCCCAACTCCGTTGAGGGTGCCATAACTAGATTTGCCATTGCAAGCAATAGCGGAGGATGTCACCCCGTTCTTGACATTGTCACAGTAGCAGCAACCAGTTTGAGTGTATCAAAGTCACATGGCACGTCTAGTATACATGCCTTTGACCCCCCCCCCCCCCCCCCCCCCCCCCCCTTTTTCTCTTCTCGTAGACTAAGAGTGATGTCTATTTATAGTTGGGGAACTCTTTAAAATCTTAAATTAGACACACGCTTGAGGAAGAAAGGTGCTGTCACGTGATACTGAAGTATATTATCGTGGAGTTAGTACATTACTATTCTTTTTAGAGGGGACCTTGGACAGACAACATGTGTATATATTGACGGAGCGGCATACTAACTGTTCATTTTATTCTTCAATATCTCGCGTATCACACGATACAAGTATTTTATCTTGTACAATTTAATTACACGCTTATCGATTGATTTCAGCTAATGTGTATATTTTTGCAGGTGTTCGATTAACGGATGTGTACTTTAATGCAAGTGCAGAAATGTCAATTATGTGTACTCTTCATGTTTCTCTCTCTCTCTCTCTCTCTCTCTCAGTGGCGATTTTCTCTTCAGAGCACGATTTTTGTATAGAATAGAAAGAAGCACGTTAAATTATGTATTCGTTTTCTTCTAGCATATTCTAGAAGATGTTGTGCACATAGTCTTCATCACAGAATTTTGTCTCAAATTTTCGAGTTTTTTTTTTTTTTTTTTTTTTTTTTTTTTTTTTAAGGCTGTTTCCATGGCAACGGCGGCCATTTTGAAAATTTTGAAGACAGATGACAATACAATAGCATTTAAACGGGAATGAGCTTAAAATTTGTACGAAAATGTTACTTTGACGTTTTTTACCATATGGGTCCAATGTGCACTTTTAGCGTGATCTCCATGGTAACAGCAACTATCTTAAAAATTCCAACGGCAATGAATTCTACAGTTTATACTGCTGTTTTCTACTTACGGTTTTTTTTGCCGTATCTGTAGCGGTTTATTTTCTATGAATTAATTAAGGATTTATTTTCGTTTTTTTCACGTTTGGACCGTTTCCATGACAACGGTAGCCATTTTAAAAGTTCTTAAGATGGATGTCACGCCTTCTAACGATGAGTTATTAGTTCTGAAAGTTTCATTAAATTTGGACCATTTTTCGGTTTTTTACATTTTTGCCGTTTCCATGGAAACGACGGCCATCTTGAACCATTCCATGCTTACTGCAACTTTGCACATGGGGATTGTCATTATGGTGCAGTTTTATAAATATATGTCAAGGCATCTCCGAGAAATCGGCTGGACAAAAAGTGTGGAAGAAAAAATTCGTAGAATAACAATATATCCCCCCTTTTTCAAAGGGGTGACATAATAAGAAAAAAAAGAAACGTAGAATAACAATATGTCACCCCAACTCCGTTGAGGGTGCCATAACTAGATTTGCCATTGCAAGCAATAGCGGATGGCACCCTTCCCCCATTGCCAGGCGAGCGGCAGCAAACTAGAATATTCCAAAGTCAAAGAGTGCATCTACACATTCAAATTATCATTTTTGTAAAGTTTAATGAAGTTTGGAGCATTTTGAAATTTTGGACATTTTTGCTGTTTCCATGGTTACGGCGGCCATTTTGAAAATTCCAACTTCAAAAGTCAACTCTGCTTATGCCATTGACCATTCCTGTAAAGTTTCATATAGTTTGCAGCATTTTTATTTTTTTGAATTTTTTTGACCTTTTAGCATTGTTTCCATGGTAACAACAGATATTTTGGAAATTCCAACTCTAAATACCACATCTTCCAATGTTGCTCATCGTGACTGTGAAGTTTTTAACAAGTTTGGAGCATTTTGATATTTTTGAAATTTTTCGTGTAGTTGCCATGGCAACATAGAAGTTTCAAAGATCGCCAAAATCATTCCAACACAAGTGTATAGTGAGCACCTACATTGTATTAAAATATTATGATTCTGAGTGTAAGCATATCCAAATAGTTCACCAAAACCAAAAACCGGAATTTTTCACATTTGTTCCGTTTCCATGGTAACGGCAGCCATCTTGAACCATTCCATGCTTACTGCAACTCTTCATCTGTGGGTCTTCAATATAGTAGAGTTCCATCAACATTGGTCCATTGGAATTCGAGAAATCGCGCGGACAAAAATGTGTGGAAGAAAAATAATAAAAACTAGATTTGTAATTGCTAGCAATAACGGATGGCACCCTCGCCCCCTATTGCCAGGCGAGCGGCAGACATTTTGAAAATTTCAAAGTCAAAGAGTGCATCTACACATGCAAATCATCATTTTTGCAAAATTTCATTAAGTTTGAAGCATTTTGAAAATTTTGATATTTTTGCTGTTTCCATGGTTACGGCGGCCATTTTGGAAATTCCAACTTCAAAATGGAACTCCGCACATGTCAGTCACTATTCCTGTAAAGTTTCATCCAGTTTGCAGCACTTATTTTTTTTTGGAAATTTTGAACATTAGTGCTGCAACCATGGTTACAGTAGATAATTCCAAAATTCTAAAAGCGTACGTCTCATTGCCACATGTCATGTTATATATCAATACAGTTTCATTTACTTTGGTGCACTACTCTCTGAGAAAATGCTGATTTTATGCATTTTTCCATAGGGTCAATGCAAAACTGGGCCCCAGTTTCCATGACAACGGCGGCCATTTTGAACTATCCAAATATTGTCTTGACATCTTGGCATACTGGAGAACATTTTCATAAAGTTTCATCCAGCTGGATCTTATAACGAAAGAGTTAGAATTTTTGATATTTTAGCTGTTTCCATGGTAACGGCAGCCATTTTGAAAATTCCAAAGTCAAACTGGAAATCAGGAGATGCCAGTGAACATTCCTGTGGAGTTTCTTCCAGTTTGGACCACTTTGATTTTTTTCGCATTTGTGCTGTTTCCATGGAAACGGCGGCCATCTTTTACCATTCCATAGCAAGGTGCACAACTTCAAGTGGGGTTCTTCATTATAGTTGAGTTCCATAAACATTGGTCCGTTCAATTCTGAGAACTCGCGCGGACAAAATGTGTGGAAGAAAAATAAAAATAACTAGATTTGCCATTGCAAGCAATAGCGGATGGCACCCTTCCCCCATTGCCAGGCGAGCGGCAGCCATTTTGAAAACTTCAAAGTCAAAGAGTGCATCTACACATGCAAAACATCATTTTTGTAAAGTTTCATTAAGTTTGGAGCATTTTGAAAATTTTGAATTTTTTGCTGTTTCCATGGTAACGGCGGCCATTTTGAAAATTCCAAACTCAAAAGTCAAGTCTACATAAGCTAGGCAACATTTGTTATAAGTTTCATTAAATTTAAAGCATTTTGAAGTTTTTCATATTTTTGCTGTTTCCATGGTAACGGCGGCCATTTTGAATATTCCAATGTCAAACCCCCGCTGCAATTTTTTCCCTCCATAATCATATACCATTTAATGTCTCTAGAATAAATTTAACATTGATGTTCTGGAATGTTCTGTGAAAATTCAAAGTTTTGACCTTTTTGCATTGTTTCCATGGTAACAACAGCTATTTTGGAAATTCCAACTCCGAATGCCACATCTTCCAATGTTGCTCATCGTTACTGTGAAGTTTCGTGAAGTTTGGAGCATTTTGATATTTTTGAAATTTTTGGTGTAGTTCCCATGGCGACATAGTAGTTCCAATGAGTGCCAAAATCATCCAACACCTGTATATAGTGGGCACCTACATTGTATTAAAATATGATGATTCTGAGTTAAAGCATTACCATACAGTTCACCAAAACTAAAAACTGTATTTTTTCACATTTGTTCTGTTTCCATGGTAACGGCAGCCATTTTTTACCATTCCAATGTCTCTTGCACAACTCCACATGGCGGTTCATATTATGGTATAGTTCCATCAACATTGGTCTGCCCAATTCTGAGAAATAGTATGGACAAAATGTGTGGAAGAATAAAAATAATAATAATAATAAAAAGAAAAAAAAGAAACGAACAATAACAAGATGTCACCCCAACTCCGTTGAGGGTGCCATAACTAGAATTGCCATTGCGAGCAATAGCGGATGTCACCCTTCCCCTATTGCCACTAAGCGGCATCCATTTGAAAACAATTTAACAGTGAATGCAGATCAACGCATTGCGATATATCTTTCTGTAAATTTTCAGTACGTTTTGAGCATTGTCAAAAGTTTCACATTTCTTCTGTTTCCATGGCAATGGCAGCCATTTTGAAAATTCCGAAGTCAAAAGTCTCATCTATACATGCCAGTTAACAATTATATTAAGTTTCATTAAGTTTGGAGCATTTTGAAAATATTTGACATTTCTGCAGTTTCCATGGCAACGGTGGCCATTTTGGAAATTCCAACTTCAAAAGTCTCATGCAGACTTGACGGTCAACAAATATATTACGCTTCATCAATTTTGGAGCATTTTGAAATTTTAGAAATTTTTGACATTTTGGCTGGTTTCTATGGTAACAGATACCATTCCAAATTTCTAATGGCAGATACCACATTGGTGCATGGGAGGGAACATACCATCAAAGTTTCAATGGATTTGACCTACCATTTTAAGAAAGTAAATGCCACTTTAAGGTTTTTGAAGCATTTTGACCATTTGTTTCCATGGTAACGGCAGACATTTTCGAAATTCCAACGCCAAATTGCACATCTACCAATGCTGCTCATCATTACTATGAAGTTTCAAAAAATTTGGAGCATTTTGATATTTTTGAAATTTTTGGTGCAGTTTCCATGGCAACATAGTAGTTCTAATGATTGCCAAAATCATCCAAAACCAGTATATGGCTGGCACCTACATTGTATTAAAATATGATGATTCTGAGTTTAAGAATCTCCAAATTATTCACCAAAACCAAAAACTGGAATTTTTCACAATTATTCTGTTTCCATGGAAACGGCAGCCATTTTTTATGGTCTTAGACCCACCTGCACCCCGAAATTTTTTGTTCCACCTTATAGTTAACTATCATTAAGATTGGTTCCATTTCACTCCAAAAAACATGCCGGACAAAATAGGTGGAAGTATAATAATAATAATACAGAAAAAGAAACAGAGGAAAAGCAATATGTCACCCGACATTGTCGATCGGGTGACATAACTAGATTTGTAATTGCTAGCAATAACGGATGGCACCCTCGTACCCCCATTGCCAGGCGAGCGACAGCCATTTTGTAAATTCCAAAGTCAAAGAGTGCGTCTACACCTGCAGGTTATCCTTTTTGCAAAATTTCATTTAGTTTGGAGCATTTTGAAATTTTGAACAATTTTGCTGTTTCCATGGTTACGGCGGCCATTTTTGAAATTCCAACTTCAAAATGCAACTCCGCACATGACAGTCACTCTTCCTGTAAAGTTTCATCCAGTTTGCAGCACATATTTTTTTTTGGAAATTTTGAACATTTGTGCTGCAACCATGGTTACAGTAGATAATTCCAAAATTCTAAAAGCAGACATCTCATGTCCACATGTCATGTTATATATCAATACAGTTTCATTAACTTTGGTGCACTACTCTCTGAGAAAATGCATATTTTATGCATTTTCCCATAGGGTCAATGCAAAACTTGGCCCTAGTTTCCATGACAACGGCGGCCATTTTGAACTATCAAAATATTGTGTTGACATCTTGGCATACTCGAGAACATTTTCATAAAGTTTCATGTCTCTAGAATAAATTTAACATTGATGTTCTGGAATGTTCTGTGAAAATTCAAAATTTTTACCTTTTTGCATTGTTTCCATGGTAACAACAGATATTTTAGAAATTCCAAAGCCAAATTCCACATCTTCCAATGTTGCTCATCGTTACTGTGAAGTTTCATTAAGTTTTGAGCATTTTGATATTTTTGAAATTTTTGGTGTAGTTTCCATGGCAACATAGTAGTTCCAATGATTGCCAAAAGCATACCAAAACCAGTATATAGTGGGCACCTACATTGTATTAAAATATAATGATTCTAAGTTTAAGCATAACGTAATAATTCACCAAAACCAAAATCTAGATTTTTTCACAATTGTGCAGTTTCCATGGAAACGGCGGCCATTAAAAAAAATTCCAGAGTCAGATGCACAACTTCACATGGGTGTCCTCATTATGTTATAGTGCCAACATTTTTGGATCACTCAATTCTTAGAAACACGATGGACAAAATGTGTGGAAGAATAATAAAAATAAGAAAAAAAAGAAACGTAGAATAACAATACGTCACCCCAACTCCGTTGAGGGTGCCATAACTAGATTTGCCATTGCAAGCAATAGCGGATGGCACCCTTCCCACATTGCCACTAAACTGCAGGCAGTTCGAAAATTTTAAAGTCAGAGACCGCATCTACAGATGTTTATTAACATTGTTGTAAAGTTTCCTCAGTTTTGGAGCATTTTGAATTTTTTGTAGTTTCCATGGCAACGGCGGCCATTTTGGAAATTCCAAAATCAAAAGTCTGATCTTTACCTGTCATTGGTCATTTATAATGAGTTTCATTAAGTTTGGAGCATTTTGAGATTTTTGGACATTTTTGCTGTTTCCATGGTAACGGTATCCATTTGGAAAATTCCAACAACAGTTTCAATATCGACTTATGCCATGTTATATATTCATAAAGTTTCTTTGAGTTTGATCTTATATTCCTTTAGAAAAGGCTGGTTTGGTGTTTTTTCCCATAGGTTCAATGTTAAACTTTTCTCCAGTTTCCATGGCAATGGTACAGATTTTGCAGAAGCTAAGTACTGTTGGTACCTCAGGGCACCACTGCCAACATTTACATAAAGTTTCATTAGGTTGGCTCTTATAATAAAAGATTTAAAATTTGGATTTTTTTTTACATTTTTGCAGTTTCCATGGTAACGGCGGCCATTTTTTATCATTCCAATGTCTCTTGCACAACTTCACATGGAGGTTCATATTATAGAATAGTTCCATCAACATTGGTCTGACCAATTCCGAGAAATAGCGTGGACAAAATGTGTGGAAGAATAAAAATAAGAAAAAAAAGAAACGAACAATAACAATATGTCACCCCAACTCCGTTGAGGGTGCCATAATAACTAGATTTGCCATTGCAAGCAATAGCGGATGGCACCCTTCCCCTATTGCCATGTGAGCGGTAGCCATGGTTACGGCGGCCATTTTGGAAAATGCCAAACTCAAAAATCAAGTCTACATTAGCTGAGCAACATTTGTTTTAAATTTCAATAAATTTGAAGCATTTTGAAGTTTTTCGTATTTTTGCTGTTTCCATGGTAACGGCGGCCATTTTGAATATAAGTCAAACCCCCGCTGCAATTTTTTCCCTCCACATTTAATGTCTCTAGAATAAATTAAACATTGATGTTCTAGAATGTTCTGTGAAAATTCAAAGTTTTGACCTTTTTGCATTGTTTCCATGGTAACAACAGCGATTTTGGAAATTCCAACGCCAAATTCCACATCTTCCAATGTTGCTCATCGTTATTGTGAAGTTTCATTAAGTTTGGAACATTTTGAGATTTTTGAATTTTTTGGAGTAGTTTCCATGGCAACATAGTAGTTCCAATGAGTGCCAAAATCATCCAACACCTGTATATAGTGGGCACCTACATTGTATTAAAATATAATGATTCTGAGTTAAATAGTATCCAAATAGTTCCCCAAAACAAAAAACTGGATTTTTTCACATTTGTTCCGTTTCCATGGTAACGGCAGCCATCTTCAAAGTGCCACCCCCGAAAAGCAAATCTTCATCTGGTGGTTAACATTATGGTATAGTTCCATCTTCTTGGGTCCATTCATATAAGAGTTCCAGACTGGACAAAAAAGTGTGGAAGAAAAATAATAAGTAAAAATAAAAAAAACAAAAAGAAACGTAGAATAACAATATGTCACCCAAACTCCGTTTAGGGTGCCATAATAATAAGAACTGAGCAAAAACAATAAGTCTCCAAACTTTGTTTGGGAGACTTAATTATATTTACAACCTTAAGCTAAGGGAGGTAATTTGATTAAAAGGGACAAAGTCATGTAGTGCAAATCATTTGAATAAAGTACCTTTGATTTTGCCATATATGGTTTGAAAAGGTAAAACCAGATGCTCCGCAGGGCGTAGCTTTATACAACCGTAGAGGTTGAACCCTGAACGGTTGGGGCAAGTATGGACACAACATTCAAGCTGGATTCAGCTCTAAATTTGGATTGTGATTAAATAGTTGACACAGCATAGGTTTCTGACACAGAATGAATGTGTTCTAATGAACTTAAAATTTTTGTTTTCTCTTAGAGCAATTCACTTTGCTGTTGAATATTAATCCTCTCAAAACAAGAATGTGTCCTCAGTACACGAATGCCCCACTCGCACTATCATTTTCCATGTACAGTGGACCGTGAAATTGGGGTAAAAACTCTAATTTGGCATTAAAATTAGAAAGAACATATCATAGAGGACATGTGTACTAAGTTTGAAGTCGATTGGACTTAAACTTCATCAAAAACTACCTTGACCAAAATCTTTAACCTGAAGCGGGACAGACGGACGGACGAATGGACGGACGAACGGACAGACGGACGGATGGATGGACGCACAGACCAGAAAACATAATGCCCCTCTACTATCGTAGGTGGGGCATAAAAATGTTTGAAGAAATTTTCTTTTTTATTTATGAAATTTCAAATGAGAAAAATTGAACCCAATTTTTTTAATCACATCCCCCTTTCCCTTATTCCAAAACTAATCTCAATTAAAATTTCTAATGGAGTTTGCAACAATAACTACTCATTTAAATACATCATAAAATTTTAAGATGTAAAAAAAAACTGCTTGTTATCACTGAATGTTATTTATTATAATTTATCAGTTGGTAGTAAAAAGTGAATATACATTGTATGTTGTATATAACAAAGATTTAAGTTGATTCTGGACAAAGAAAGATAACTCCAATTAAAAAAAAAATCTTGCTATTGCACAATATTTTGCAATTAGATATTTCTTGCTTACTATTCTGGACAAAGAAAGATAACTCTAATTAAAAAAAAATTTGCTATTTCACAATATTGTGCAATTAGATATTCCTTGCCATTGCGCAATACTGTGCAATTGAAAAGACTTGCTATTGCACAATACTTAATATAATAATTTTAGATCCTGATTTGGACCAACTTGAAAACTGGGCCCATAATAAAAAATCTAAGTACATTTTTGGATTCAGCATATCAAAGAACCCCAAGATTTCAATTTTTGTTGAAATCAGACTAAGTTTAATTTTGGACCCTTTGGACTTTAGTGTAGACCAATTTAAAAACAGGACCAAAAATGAAGAATCTACATACACAGTTAGATTTGGTATATCAAAGAACCTCATTTATTCAATTTTTGATGAAATCAAACAAAGTTTAATTTTGGACCCCGATTTGGACCAACTTGAAAACTGGGCCAATAATCAAGAATCTAAGTACATTTTTAGATTCAGCATATCAAAGAACCTAACTGATTCATTTTTTGTCAAAATCAAACTAAGTTTAATTTTGGACCCTTTGGACCTTAATGTAGACCAATTTGAAAACGGGACCAAAAGTTAAGAATCTACATACACAGTCATGACAGTTAGATTCGGCATATCAAAGAACCCCAATTATTCAATTTTGATGAAATCAAACAAAGTTTAATTTTGGACCCTTTGGGCCCCTTATTCTGTTGGGAACAAAACTCCCAAAATCAATACCAACCTTCCTTTTATGGTCATAAACCTTGTGTTTAAATTTCATAGATTTCTATTTACTTATACTAAGGTTATGGTGCGAAAACCAAGAAAAATGCTTATTTGGGTCCCTTTTTGGCCCCTAATTCCTAAACTGTTGGGACCTAAACTCCCAAAATCAATCCCAACCGTTCTTTTGTGGTCATAAACCTTGTGTCAAAATTTCATAAATTTCCATTCACTTTTACTAAAGTTAGAGTGCGAAAACTAAAAGTATTCGGACGCCGGACGACGACGACGACGACGACGCCGACGCCGACGCCAACGTGATAGCAATATACGAAGAAAAAATTTTCAAATTTTGCGGTCGTATAAAAACTAGAGGCTCTTAAGAGCCTGTGTCGCTCACCTTGGTCTATGTGCATACATGTATTGAACAAATGACACAAATGGATTCATGACAAAATAGTAATTTGATGATGGTGATGTGTTTGTAGATCTTACTTTACTGAACATTCTTGCTACTTACAATTTTCTCTATCTATAATAAACTTGGCCCTTTAGTTACACAGAGGAAAATATTTTTTTTAAATTTACAAAAATTTACCAAATTAATGAAAATTGTTAAAAATTGACCATAAAGGGCAATAACTCCTTTTAACAGGGGTCAACTGACCATTTTTGACTTAGTTGTAGATCTTACTTTGCTGAACATTATTGCTGTGTACAGTTATTCTCTATCTATAAGAATATTCAAGATAATACCCAAAAATAGCAAAATTTCCTTAAATTTACCAATTGTGGGGCAGCAACCCAACACAGGTTGTCCGATTCATCTGAAAATTTCAGGGCAGATAGATCTTGACCTAATGAACAATTTTACCTTGTCGGATTTGCTCTAAATGCTTTGTTTCAGAGTCACAAGCCAAAATCTACATTTTACCCCTATGTTCTACTTTTAGTCATGGCGGCCATGTTGGTTGGTTGGCTTGGTGACCGGACACAATTTTTAAACTAGATACCCCAATAATGATTGTAGCCAAGTTTTGTTAAATTTGCATGGCCCAGTAGTTTCAGAGGAGAAGATTTTTGTAAAAGTTAACGACGACAAACAACGGACAATGGACGCCAAGTGATGAGAAGAGCTCATTTGGCCAGTCATTTCAGGCAGATAGATCTTAATCTAAGGAAAAATTTGACCTCATGTGAGATTTGGTCTAAATGCTTTGGTTTCAGAGATACAAGCCAACCAGATGCTCTGCAGGGTGCAGTTTTATACGACTGCAGAGGGCGAACCCTTAACAGTTGGGGCAAGTATGGACACAACATTCAAGATTGATACAGCTCTGAATTTGGATTATGTTTAAATAGTTGACACAGGATAGGTTTTTGACACAGGATAGGTTTTTGACGCAAAATGAGTGTGGTCTAATGAACTTAAAGATACTTTTTGCTTTTGAGCAATACACTTATAATGCTTTTGGATATTAATTCCCTCAACAACAAAAAAAAAATGAAGAAATTTTCATTTTAATTTCTGAAATCTGAAATGAGAAAAAATGAAAACTACAAAATGCTTATTTGGGCCCCTTTTTGCCCCTAATTCCTAAACCTTTGGGACCATAACCCCCAAAATCAATCCCAACCTTCCTTTTGTGGTTCAAAACATTTTTTTATTGATTACTTTTTACTTATACTAAAGTTATTATCCCTAATAGTTATCAAATGTACCAGGATTATAATTTTTTACGCCAGACGATATCTATGAAAACTGAGAAGGATCATTAAAAATTCCAAATTTCAAAATCCTATATATATCATGTTGTGTACAAGTTATCATTTGTACAAATTATAATTTGTACAAAAAAAATTGTACTAACTATAATTTGTATTTTGACTTAATTGGTACAAACTGTAATTTGTACATATTATAACTTGTACAAAAAAATTATACAAACTATAATTTGTATTTTGACTTTGTACAAATTGTAATTTGTACAAAGTGCTTGTACAAATTACAATTTGTTCAATATTTGACGGAAATTCTCTTATAACTTGTACATTATTTCATAATATGTATTTTGGTGATACACACCATTATTATGAAATGATCAGACAAGACAGCGAGTACATCTTATTTACAAAATACAAAATTGTTCTTTATCATTCGTTTTGGCAGATGATTAAATTATGGCATTAGGAATTGCATCTTTTGACTTTCACATTTATCTCTTCTTTATCACACTTTGCAACAGCTATTTACTTTGGGGTCAGTTGCTTGAATCAGTTGCAAAAGCTATATTTTCTAGGATTTATATTTTACACTCTTGAACATCTTTGGTCATTTACTCAATTGATGTAATAGTGTAAACATGGGTGGAATTGTTAATCACAAGGAGAAATTTTCCAAAACGTTCTCAAATTATGTGGACACCAAGGAAAAGCATAATGGGCTTATAGTTAAATTGTGTAAGATATTACAAGGAAGCTATTAAATCAAGATTTCCAAATGGTGAAGTTGTAATCATCCCTTCGTAAATTTTACGTACGCCATCAGGAGTTGGTTGATCGTTATGGAATTACCGTATCACAAATGATATCGGATATGTTCCTTACGTTGTAACTACAATCCCATTTCCCTTTCATGAATGTCACTTAGTGAATTAGACTTTTTACCGAATTTGTTATCACATCAGCAACACGATGTGGATCTGCTTACCCTTCCCAAGCACACGAGATCAACCCTAGTATTTGATGGGGTTTGTGTTGCCTATTCTTTATGTTGTGTCATGTGTACTATTGTTTGTCTGTTTGTCTTTTTTTATTTTGAGCCATGGAGTTGTCAGTTTATTTTTTAGATTTATGAGTTTGGCTGTCCCTCTGGGTATCTTTCGTCCATCTTTATATTGAAACACTGATCATTCTTGCAAGAAAGTGTGCACTGTGTGGACAATAGATCCAAGACTATTATCTTACCATGAAAACAACCAGTAATTATCATAACTTGTTGTTTTGGGTTGATGTCATCATACATATATTCTTCATCGATATATCTAAGGCTTAATTGTTGAATCTGGAAATTTTGGTTCCCAAAACAGAAAAGCTGTAAAAATTTAAACAGGATATTAATATGTCTTAGTTAAATTTGAGCTCTGAAAGACAGTGACATGTTTAATCACAGCAACGGTTTCTGTCACAGGTTCTTTCGTGCATTGGCAAGTTCAGTATTTTTAAATTTAAAAATGTGAAATTCAAAAGATTAATTCCCAATGCCATCTCAAACAAATGATATTAACGAATTATTTTAGTATTTAATAAAAAAAAAAAAGTTAATTGTGTGGTAATTTATTAACAGTTCTGTAGTGTGTATCAATGTTTTTTCAACAAAATACATATTATAAAATAATTTTGTACAAATTGTAAGTGAATTTTTCTTCAAATTATGTACAAATTATAATGCACTTTTTGTACAAATCACTTTTTGTACAAAATATAATTTGTACAAATGATAACTTGTGCACAACATATATATTATATAATCTAACATAATTCCTCATGCTTATGAAAGCCAAAAAAAGATTGCACTTTACACTCTGATATACTACTAAATGCTAAATTATAAAGGGTCTGTTAAACCTTAATTCATAGGGATACATCCAACTTAAGCATTTGAAAGCCTTTGATACACAGTGTCCTTGCAAGTAGCAACCCTCTATAAAGAAAAGAAGGAAATCTGAGCCCTATACAATTGTATAGTATCAGAGGCGGATCCAGGGGGTGGTCATCCGGTGCCGGTGACCACCCCCTGGGTTTGCAAAAATGGTGCACCATGTACCAAAAAATGGTGCACCTTGAACATTTTGAAAAATAAATTCGTCGATCAAATCAATTTGTCTATCGTAATCACCAGTCATAAAGTTGTCATTACTTACCTTAAGGCTAAATACATGTACCTTGACAGGTATGTTTATACAATGAACATGTAATCAACAATCGCTAATAACTTGGTCGATTTCTTTGATGTTAAGGTGTAAAAATGAAGAGACAAAAAATATGCAGGAAAGAACAGACTGTTTCAGCTGAATTGGCTAAATCGCTATGATGGGCTAGTGTACTCACCTTCACAAGAAGGAGCTTACTGCATATACTGTGCTCTGTTTGGGGTTGATAGTTTGGGAACATTATCATGCAAACCACTAACAGATATGGCACATGCAAGTACAAGACTTAACGATCATTTCGGCCGTGATGAGAAATCATGTAAAAAAAGTCATACTGAAGCTAGAGCAAAAGCTCAACTTTTTCTTGACAACATTGAGCAAAGGACTACTGATATTCAAACATTTATTTCAAGGAAACGGATTAATATAAGCTATATATAGCTTGTTTCTGAATCCTGTTATTATTGTGTATTTTGTATGATTATATATTTGTATTGATGATGAATAAATATGTTTAAACTAAACATTTATTGATAAAGCAATGAATGAACGTATAAAAGCAAACAGAACTGTTTTGAAATCTATATGCAAGTGTGTTTTGCTTTGTGGCAAACAGAACCTTCCTATAAGGGGCCATAAAAAATTTAGATTTAAGATTTCAAAAGGTGACCACCCCCTAATAAATTCCTGGATCCGCCCCTGAGTATTGTAGCGTAGTTTTATTCAATGTGCAGGCACACCTGGAAAATGGCTTTTTTACATGGAACGTTCTCAATGGAAATATTGAAATCATCAGTTTTTCATAAAATTTTAGATGTCATTTGACCCTTTTCTGAGTAATATCGTTATTTCAAATTCATTGGTATAGATTTAAATAACATATTATAATAATAATAATAATAAATTCTTTATTTAAAGAGGGTAAACACAGTTAGTTACAATCACTAATCTTCCCTGAGGCCCTCATATACATGTATGCAATACAAGTAAAAACAAAATGATAATAATAAGAGAAAAAAGCAAACATACAACATATAAACACAATTGTATAGACATAAAAGTTCAATGTACATGTACCATGATTAAAAGATATAAAACAGTTACATATCGCATGTAGTAAATAGACCTAGAATATACAAATCATTAAAATCATACATTCTAAGAGTAATAGTTGCAATCATTTCAGACTGACATATTAAGAGGACAATTACAGGACCTGTCTTGTGTGAATCGTTCAGCAAACAACAACCAATTTTTGTCGAGCCTGCAACTTTTGTTGCAGAAAGCTCGACATAGGGATAGTGATCAGGCAGCTACGGCGGCGTTAGATAACTTCTTAAAAACTTTATTTTTTAGAAGGTGGAAGGCCTGGATGCTTCATACTTTGTATATAGATGCCTCATGTTAATAAGTTTCTGTCAGTCACATGTCAAATGTCCTTGACCTCATTTTCATTGTTCAGGAATCACTTGAAAAAAAAATCAGATGTTTTGTAATGTTGAATTCTCTCTTATTATAAGTTATAGGATAACTTTATTTGGTATGTGCATACCTTGCAAGGTCCTCATGCCTGTCAGACAGTTTTCTCTTGACCTCGACCTCATTTCATGGATCAGTGAACAAGGTTAAGTTTTGGTGGTCAAGTCCATATCTCAGATACTATAGCAATAGGGCTAGTATATTTGGTGTATGGAAGGACTGTAAGGTGTACATGTCCAACTGACAGGTGTCATCTGACCTTGACCTCATTTTCCTGGTTCAGTGGTTATAGTTAAGTTTTTGTCGAGTCTGCAACTTTTGTTGCAGAAAGCTTGACATAGGGATAGTGATCCGGCAGCGGTGGTGGTGTTAGCTAACTTTTTAAAAGCTTTATATATTAGAAGGTGGAAGACCTGGATGCTTCACACTTTGTATATAGATGCCTCATGTTACGAAGTTTCCGTCAGTCACATGTCAAATGTCCTTGACCTCAATTTCATGGTTCAGTGACCACTTGAAAAAAAGTTCAGATTTATTGTAATGTTGAATTCTCTCTTATTATAAGTAATCGGATAATTATACTTGGTATGTGTATACCTTGCAAGGTCCTCATGTCCATCAAACAATTTTCACTGGACCCTCGACCTCATTTCATGGATCAGTGAACAAGGTTAAGTTTTGGTGGTCAAGTCCACATCTCAGATACTATAAGCAAAAGGGCTACTATATTCGGCGTATGAAAGGACTGTAAGGTGTACATGTCCAACTGGCAGGTGTCATCTGACCTTGACCTCATTTTCATGGTTCAGTGGTTATAGTTAAGTTTTTGTGTTTTGGTCTGTTTTTCTCATACTTTATGCAATAGATCTACTTTATTTGTTGTATGGAATGATTGTAAGGTGTGCATGTCTAGTGGGCAGATGTCATCTGACCTTGACCTCATTTTCATGGTTGAGTGGTCAAAGTTAAGTTTTTGAGTTTTGGTCTTTTTATCTTACTATATGCCATAGGTCAACTATATTTGGTGTATGGAAGCATTGTTAGCTGTACATGTCTGCCTGGCATGGCTCATCTGACCTTGACTTCATTTTCATGGTTCATTGGTCTTTGTTTAGTTATCTTGGTTAATGTTAAGTTTATGTGACAGTTTTTAATAAAGCTTTATACTTGGGACAATCAACATAATATCAATTATTAGTAAAGAAGGTGAGACATTTCAGTGTGTGCATTCTTGTTGTGTTTTATTCTGTTTTTCTCATACTTTATGCAATAGGTCTACTATATTTGTTGTATGGAATGATTGAAAGTTAGGTGTACATGTTTAGCGGGCAGATGTCATCTGACCTTGACTTCATTTTCATGGTTCAGTGGTTTAAGTTAAGTTTTTGAGTTTTGGTCTTTTTATCAAATACTATATGCCATAACTATATTTGGTGAATGGAAATATTTTATGATCTATATCTCAGTCACGCAGGTTTTATTTGACCGCAACCTCATTTTCACGGTTCAGTGCACAGTGTAAAGTTTTTGTGTTTTGGTCTATTTTTCTTAAACTATAAGTAATAGGTCAACTATGTTTGTTGTATGGAAGTATTGTTAGCTGTACATGTCTGCCTGGCATGGTTCATCTGACCTTAACCTCATTTTCATGGTTCATTGGTCAATATTTAGTTTTCTTTGTTAATGTTAAGTTTATGTGACAGTTGTAATAAATCTTTATATTTAGGACTATCAACATAATATCAACAATTAGTAAAGAAGGCGAGACATTTCAGCATGTGCACTCTTGTTGTTAAATTATCTCAACAAAATTTGATTGACAATTTCTCTTTATGTTATTTAGGAGATAAAGTTTAAAATTATTGAACAAAAGCCAAGACTTATGTTATTCCATTTATACGTTCAGAAAAGATATTTACACATCAATTCACAATGTCAATTTGTAAATGTGATATAATGCATGTTGTACACTAATGGAAGTTTGAATAAAATATTTGAAATTGATAATCATATAAAATCAAATGAAGTCTTACACTACAAGTTACATGTCTTGCTATGGTAAATTTATATTGATAATAATTTCATAAAACTGTCACATTAGTACAAACTAGTTATAGACCACAAAAAATTAAAAAATATTTGGTCGTATATTGGTATCAGGTCGTCAGCGTTGTCAGAAGACAATTATAAATTCAGTATTAGTAAATAGAAATCTATAAAATTTTAACACAAAGTTTATAACCACTAAAAGAAGGTTGGGGTTGATTTTATGGGTTTTGGTCCCAACAGTTAAGAATTCGGGGCCTGATGATAAAGGGGCACAAATAAGCATTAAGCATTTTTCTTGGTTTTTGAACAATAACTTTAGTATAGGTAAATAGAAATCTATGAAATTTAAAAACAAGGTTTATGACCACAAAAGAAAGGTTGGGATTGATTGGAGTTTTGGTCCCAACAGTTGAGGAATTGGAGGCCAAAAGGGTCCAAAATTAAACTTTATTTGATTTGATAAAAAAATAGAATTATTTGGGTTCTTTGATATGCCGAAACTAACTGTGTAACTAGATTCTTAATTTTTGGTCCCTTTTCAAATTGGTCTACATTAAGGTTCAAAGGGTTCAAAATTAAACTTAATTTTGAATTTAACAAAATTGAATTTTTAAGGTTCTTAAATTTGATATGCTGAATCTAAACATGTACTTATATTTCTTTATTATGGGCCCAGTTTTAAAGTTGGTCCAAATCGGGGTCCAAAATAAAAACTTTTGTTTGATTTCATCAAAAATTGTATTCTTGTGGTTCTTTGATAATGGCTTCATCTTAACCATGTATTTAGTTTTGGAATATTGGACCATAATAGGTAAATGTCCAATTTAGTTCTTAGACCACTGTTCATTCTGTGTCAGTAACCTATTCTGTGTCAACTATTTAATCACAATCAAAATTCAGAGTTGTATCAAGTTTGAATGCTGTATGTGTCCATACTTGCCACAACAATGGACGGAAAACAGTATACCATTTTACATTCCATAAACATGCATGTAAAAAAACAATCGAAGAAGGACTGAAGTGATCCTCAATATCTCTCTCCCGGAGTAAAAGTGATGGCAAGAAATGTTTTGCCTAATGTCTGACAAGTTGTCAGCACATATCCTTTCAAAAGTTTTATTGTTTGTCTGTGCACATTTATATTATTAATCCATGGTATATTTTATAAGATCATCTGATATAAAATTTAAGATATTATTTGTTGCCTTGGATTTAAACTGCAATAAAACAGGATTTCTTTATTGATTTACGAGTTTGAATTTTGTATTTTGAATTCTTAATTTGAAATTATGAATCAGACCCTTCTCGGTCGGGCTGTGAGGAATAAAACATTAAAATAAATCTAGTCAAGTAATTATCAACTTACATAAATCGAACCCCAGTTTTATTTGTTGAATTTTCAATATAATGCTTTAATTGTGGTTTTCTTAATATATTTACAGGTTTACCAAAACAGACTGAAGGAACAAAATTGGCATTTTTCTTTCACAACATCAACCTAAGTCACAGTGTTGTTTCTGTTGTAGCCAGCAGTTTTTCTGCTGAAAGGGCAAAGCAAACAGCCCTGAAAGCAGTAAAATCTATTAAATTTGAAAACAAAATTGAGACTGAGGATTCAATCTCAGAAAGGTAGTATTTTTAGCACATACAAATGAATAAGGATGGCAGCTTAGTCAAATTATATTTAGCTATATCAATTTGCATACAAAACAATATCCTTTTCAGAAAGTATTTCTTAAATTCAAAAGTAACCGTGCAATAATCATACAAAACAATATCCTTTTCAGGCAATTTTTTCTTAAATTGAAAATTAACTATCAGTGCAATTTACATACAAACCCTGAGTGAATATCCTTTCCAGTAAGTTTTTCCAAAATTGTATTTAAAAAAATAATTTGGCCAATTTAAAGTATGAAGTAAATGAATCAAAGTGTGCAAATCACTTGAAAAAAGTCATCTGCCCATTGCTAAACAATACAATGTCATTATATGTGTGCAAATTTTTACCCTCTTTAAACATGTGCAAGGAAGATCCTTCATTTAACAACTCAATACAAGTAATATAATAAATTCCTACTTTTCATGCCATTGCCTTTTAATGCAGGCATATATAAATACTGGATGGGTTGTTTGTTTTTATTATATTTGAAGGCCCTCCCACAACTTAATCAAAGAGTAAATTGCTCTGAGGTATACGATTGCCATTGTTTTCATTGACAAATGTATACATGTAGCTGGATAATATTTTTGGAAAGATTGGAACTTGTTCTAAATCTTTCCTTAGGCACTGGCTTCCCTAACAACACGACAGGTACTATTACTAAATGTATTCACACTGAAATATAGTTCCCTATAGTTCTCATGTATGTGCACATAATATACATATAAACTGTAAACAAATGGACATATTTTTGGAGCAGTTCATTCAAGAATGTATGTCATTAAGGTGTGGTGATGGAAAGGCTTTTTTTAAACATATTGATTAGGTAATATAATACAATACTAGATGATTGACAACTGTCATTATCATCAACCATTCTGAGGGACAAGGTGGACCTTTAATTACAATGCCCCACCTCCTAAACTGTCAATCAAATTGATCACATTACTTATCGACCTCAGTCTTACATAATTATAGAGACCCTATTACATCTCTAATTCAATATACATCCCATAAAACAAATATCAATGAATATTTGACCTCATAATTGAATACACAAATGTATATATTAGATGTTTGATATATAAGGATGATAGATTTATTTATTGCCTATTACTTTTGATCTACATTACATAAAGTGAATCTGTAAGTTATGTCTGAAAGATAAATGATTAATTAAGGATTAACAAGATCTTTAAAAAAAAATTGAAATATAAATATAAATATGAATATATAAAAGGTATTCAAGTAAGGCGGCCTATAATTTACTTGATAAATTTCCAATAATCATCTGCAATTAATCAACAATTTAGGTTAGTTCACTTTTTTTTATCAGTAATTGGCTTGAAACAGTTTTAAAATTAAAATTTTAAAACTTTTGATTAGGCCAATTAAAATTAATTGATAGATTTTCATCCCCGCCCGCCCGATTTTTTTTATTTTGAAAAATTTATGCTTTCCAGGTTTTGTTTCTTTCCAGTACCGGTAACGGTCAACAATTTCGTTTCATTCGAATTTCCTGTTTCAAATTTCGGTTTTCATATTTATTGTTTCGAGTACTTTAAAATGATTATGTTGACAAATGATGACAATATCATCTACGATGAATAGATTACCAGAATGACATGAAATATTTGGGTTACTAGTAATGAGCTGTGTTCCGTTGAAGAACACAAATTGCGGTATGTCACAAATTGAAAATTTCTTTCATTAGAAAACCATTGATATTTTTTTAATAAAACATTGACTTTGTGCCAGCAAATTTGGGCTCTGAAAGATTTCAAAAGTCCAAGAATCGTGGGACACATTGGTAGAAAAAAACATAACTGGACCCGGCAAACATACACATTGTGTTATAGAAAGCCCTTAGATTTACCCATGGCTATTGTTTTTGTTTAAAAACACCAAATACCATTAAAAGAGTCATTAAACAACTTCATGTTTTACCTTTTAATTATATTTGCCTCAGTCTTGAATAACTTGAGAATCTTAAAAGCACAACCCTACTATTACCAACACTGTTTGAGTTCTCATTAATCATTCATAATACTTGTGTTGCATACCATTACCCGTACAAATTGCATATGCATAATTTTATGGGGACTACAAACCATCGTTAAAAAGTAGTCCAACTGAATAGAGAATTTCTGCATGATTTTACTGTTTACTGGAAATAGGTTTCTAAAGTAGCAATTGCATGTAGAACAATCGTTGCCAATCAGAGATATTTATTTAAGATTTTTTTTTAATTATGTACGATTCTTAAGACATGTTTACACATGTACATGGTATAAGCTACATTTTTTAAGTAAACACTTGCATATATATGAAGTTCACATCACCAGAAGGTTCATATTAAATAAAATTTAAAAGTTAAAATCCTCCCACCCGCCCCATTTTTTTCAAAACTTTGGATGAAAATCTACTAATTAATTTTAGTTGGCCTTATAACAAATCATTTTTTATTAGTTTATTCCCTATCAATCATTGTGTCTATTTTAGTCATTTGAATTTTTATAAGAAGTGAATATATATTTTTGAAATCAAGAAAAAATCCGCATTTCAATAAAAATAAGTTTTTTAATTTGTTTACGTTAAAAAAGTACATTTTCAATACCCTGTCCTGAAAATATAAATTGATCAAAAGGCACTCTACAACTTTTAATCTTCAATGTCATATAACCTATGTTTTAACTTACAAAATGCCCCAAAACAACATTTTAGATTATTTTTGTTGACACTTTTTAAAGTTGTTAGCTTATGTCTTATAAGAGTAATTGGCAACATTTACTAGAAGAATTTTCAGCAATAGTGCTTTATTTATGTTCTTTTGTCCCCACCATACATGTACCTTAATATGAAATTATCCAAACTACTCTTCCAATCTTTCCATGAGTGATATCCATCACTTTGATTTTCAAAACTAATTCAACTGCATATGTAAAATGTAATTTATGTAATCTGAATAGTTACAAAATAGCCAATACCAGATACAAGTGTTTGAACAATGTATACTTAGTTATAGGCCTATTGTGTTTTATTTTTGTACTATCAATTCCAAGTTTACTTTCCACAGCAGTCACTAAGACTCAGAAAGAGAGAAGGTATTTCACTTCATATCTTATCAGTAAATATCACCTATTTTCCTACATTAATTCTTTTAATCATCTAAGGAGGAACCCCATTCCTAACTCTGAAAATATTTAATTTCCTTTGGGTCAGTCATGACTCTTTTCTGTACACATTCCTCGGTTTAAATTGCGATCGTTTTTAATATAATACAATGTTTATCGACAGAAAGAGTTAATTTTTCTCGACGTGTTTTGATTCAGAACTGACCAAAGTTACTTCCATAAGGGAGACAACTCGAAACTATATAATATGGAAGACTCCATTTCGCCTGAAGGGGTGTTATAGTTACACCTTTACGATGCTGACTACATTTATTTTAATTTTAAATGATGCATATGATTTAAAATTATGCAACAACAATAACCCTCAATAGCACTAGACATACATAGAAAGGATCCCATGATTTTTAAATTAATCAATTGAGTGGGGAATCCTGAGCAACCATTTCATCTAATACCCCTTGAAGTCAAGAAAACTATATGCATGCACATAATTACCTAAGCAAACCCTGAAGCAAGAGTGTTTATTAAATGTTAATTAAACGACCTAAATGGTCCTCTATTTCTTTAAGGAAGTACTAGTACAATATCAAATATCCGTTTCATAACGGTGACATATATTAAGAAAAACTCCACTTCAGTTCTGATATGACAGAAATATAATAATCAGAATTCAGAGAACTCTCGCATATTAATCAAAACTGGGGAATTCACTCTGACCTACGTGTTTCTAAATTTATAAAAACACTAAATATAAATACTGCTCAATTCTGATTTTCCGTGTTGTTAAAAACACCCATATAAGTCAAGGGAAATATCAAACATGAAGATTATGAAAAGAACATTATAGGAAAGTTGTTTAAGTTCAATCCCTTTGTTTGTTTTTACCTTTATAAATAAGACAATCATAAGAATCTGAGATGTTCCTTAATGTTTAGGTATAGAATAAAACGGTTGACGTGAGGTCATGGCCCTGAGCAAATGGTATAAGTCTACAGATTGCTTGAAAGCAATCATATCCCAAAAATTGAGAATGGAAACGTGGAGACCTAACTAATGAACAAACAAAACCTCAAGGCCTAAATACAGCAAGAAACTCACACACCTGGAGGCTTGCCTCAGCTGGATCCTAATCAAAAAAATATTCCAGTTGAGTGATAATGGACTTCATACTGAACTCCTAAATACCCACAAACAAGAATGAGCCCATAGTACATGGATGCCCCACTTGCACTATAATTTTCTATGTTCAGGTGGACTGTGAAACTGGCATCAAAACTCTAATTTGGCATTAAAATTAGAAATATCATATCAAAGGGATCATGTGTACTAAGTTTCAAGTTAATTGAACTTCAACTTCATCAAAAACTATCTTGACAAAAAAAAACTTTTTGTGGGAAATATCTATTCATTTTATATAGGTCGCATTTCTGTAAATATTGACAATGCAATTTCCCATAGGAACTCCTTTTACAGCTAAAACTGTACCACTTTTACTATGAAGTTTTGAAGTTTTTTTATCCTAGAATTGAAAGTTCATATGCACTACAATTTTTCCCAAAGGTCAAAATATAGGGCTGTGAGGCATATTTTCAACGTTTATAGGTTTAAACTAACACTTATTTTCTTAACTGGCCCTACCTCGAATGAAAGGTTACCACAGATTTCAATGTAAACAATATGCACATGTATATTTACTGGTAACATTCCCAAAATATGTCTCTGTGTGAGATATAACTGGGAACCAGTATATAAACAGTATTAATTTTCTATGAATATTCTAAATCTCCCCAAAAGAGGCGTGGTTTGAGAAACAGCTGTATTTACAAAGTGCAACCTATAGACTTAAATGATTTGCAATTTGCTATTCTCCATCGATTACAAAAATGAATCGATTTCCTTTTCAGACCGTTCTTTTCTGTGAAAGGTTGCTTAATTTTCTGCAAGTCAGCAGACCATGTTTTGTCATACATGCACACAAGAATTTTTAAATTTCACAATTTTAGAAAAATCCAGTCTCTGTGATATATATATATTCATAAAAGGATTTTTGAACAGATCCCATGCTCTTAATCCAATGAAATTTGTTTACATAATGCATATATTGCACTACTTCAGAATAATGAATTTTATCAAATTATCATGCATTTAATATATTTTATAAATTTTAAAACACTTTCAAACTCTTAAATGGTGCACATGATGTTTTTAATTCATTTATTTTGACTGTAATTTGTACCTTCGGAAATTGAAAAGTTTGACCAAGATACAACAACCGTTTATGCTGGCTGTTCAAACTCCTCCCTCTGAAAAACAACAGTGCCAGCCGTTTGCTTCTTTGCAAACAAAAAGGAAGGTTCATGGAAGAGCCTACACAAACGTTTTTACACTTATACTTATCGGACATAGAAATTATCTTAATTGTCCTATTCAGAATCGAAATGATTGATGCAAGCTATACTTTATTGTAGTTTTAACATGGGTAGGCTTTAAATTCATGTTATTTTAGCCCTTACTATTGCTCGGGCAAAAATAATCACAAATATAATGCCTACCCATGTTAAAACTACAATAAAATATAGCTTGCATCAATTATTTCTTAAACAATACATTTTTAAATAAGTCGACATATATAAAATTATTTTTAAAGTTAATAACATGGGACATCGAGTCCTGTCTGTACAGTCATCACTGTTATATAAAACTCACTTGATTTAAGAAAGTCAAAATCCTCTGAAACACTTTTAAATCCAGAAAAGTCTACAATAAAAGATGTTAAGTTCCTTAAAGAATGTTGTTGTTCAATCCATATTTTTTCAAAATTAGTTTAAATCATTATTAATATATGTATACTTAAAAAGATGGAGCTTGCATAAACACATCTTGCCACTTGAAGTGATTTACTCAATCATTAACCTGGAAATATATATATAAATGTAAATATCTTTAAGACTTTTTTATCAAATTTACTTTTGTATAGGAGATAATGAGTCTACAACTTACAAAGTCTATTCTTATTATTTGTGCACATATAAAATTTTTGACAGGGTCAAAAAGCGAGACATAGGTATGCTGCAACAATGTATTAGGTTGTGATTAGATATAGGAAGATGTTGTGTGAGTGCTAATGAGACAACTCTCCATCTAAATAAAAATTTATAAAAGTAAACCATTATAGGTCAATGTACGGCCTTCAACACGGCCTTGGCTCACACCGAACAAAAAGCTATAAAGGTCTAGTTTATGGTGAACCACAAGTGGTACGTCAATCATATTTGGTATGCAGTTGTATAAGCATTAGCACACCTCATTTCCATGGAGATTATTTGGCCCTGCCCCCTCAGTCATTGACTTTGAAACATTTGCTGTATTAGTGTGTGATAAGGTCAATTTATGGGGAATCACAAGTGGTAGGTTAATGATAATTTGGTATGCAGTTGTGTAGGCATCGGCATATTTCATTTCCATGGAGATGATTTAGCTCCGCCCCCTTTATACTAGTTCATGTTTGTATTTAGATTTGGGAACAACTTATAAAAAGTCAATGGTCATGATGGTATTTGCTATGCAGTTGTATAAGCATTGGCATATCTTATTTACATGGAGATTGTTTATCCATGTAACTCAGTCATGGTTCATATACTTTGAATATTTTCATAACTTGTGTAAGATGTTAAAGTATTGCTATTTTGATTTCAACATTTCCATAATCACCTATAAATAAAGACTAGTGTTATGGAAAGCTATTTATTTTGAAACTGAGCAGCGAACTTCCTTAAACACAATTTAATAACTGGAAACTACAAAAATGCTTAACTGGGGCCCTTTTTGGCACCCAACTTGATGAAACACCCCTTGAAGAAATAAACCCAAAATCCAATTTCAGCCTTTCAGTTGTAGTAAGAAACCTTGTACATGTAGTATAATTTCAGAGATCAATACACTTCAACATAAGTTATTGTCTGTAAACTAGAAAAATGCTTCTTTTTGGCACTTTTTTTTTTGCCCCTTATTCCTACATGTTTGGGGAAATTAACCCCAAACTCAATCCTAGCCTTCCCTTTGTTATATGGAACCTTGTGGTACAATGTCAGAGAGATCCATACAGTTACACACAAGTTAATGTCTGGGAACTACAAAAATGCTTGTTTTGGTCCCCTTTAAAATGGCCCTTAATTTCTAGACTGTTTGCCCGGCATAACCTTTAAAATATACTCCAACCTTCTACTTAAGGTATTACACATAGTGGTAAAATTTCCAAGCAATTGAAATACATTTACACAAGCTATTGTCCTGAAATTAGATAAATGCTGATAGCTTTGACTTTAGCAATGGACAGAAGTTCACTCTCTGAACACTGATCATTTTTTTACCACAGTAACACTGTGTATCATGGTACAGCGGTTATAGGTACTAACCAAGCAGGCATGATCGATTTTGAACTGACACAATAAGAAAAATCTTTGTTTGGTTTTATCAACATTCAGTGTACATTTCTCAACATCTGAAATTCCTGCTCCAAAATAATTTTCGCATCGATTTTTTCCTATTTATATTATTAAGACAACTTTTATATTCTAATAAGAACAATTAACTTGTAAATGCGCAAATAGATGTGAATGTCAACACCAACTTTCAATTTCCATACAATTGCCGAGACATTTACATGTTTTACCTGAAAGAAAGCTAATACAGGGCAAAAGTAATAGTTACCAATCATAAACCTTAACCTGTGATTACTCATTCCTTGAAACTTTTTGGGTAATAAACGAGTATGAAAATTTTGTTTTGTGTACGGTGTACAGCAACTTAACTATGCACCGTACAGAGGTTTTATGTGGTCCACTAAACACCGTAAACAACAGTTCTTTTCGGAATGAAATATCGAAAAAAATAAAAAAATGCATGAAAGATTTCAATGCCAATTATTGATACAACTATACTTATTACATTATATATGCACAGTAGCCTTCTATCAGAAAAAGAGTTGCAATGAATATAGAATTATATTGGATGAGACGAGTACCAACTTCTTTGACAAGTATTTGCACATGTTTTTTTAGTAATCGTTCTTGTTTTGGGGAAATAATGAGAAATCTCTAATCATCAACCTACGACCAAATCATTTCTTAAAACAACAATTATGTTTAAATTGAGGTAAGAAACAAACTTGGTTAGTACCTATATCCGCTGTACTGATGATACACGGTTAGTAAGAATTTCTCCATTTATAGCAGTTTTTAAGAAAATTAAAATATAACTTGCACAATGATTTTAGGTGTACATCTTCTTTTCTATAATTAACATGATTAAGGTGGCTACTTTCAACTGATTTGTTACTTTCAGCTAACTATTTAAATCCTTTCATTAACACAACTTTTGATAGTAGTGAATACGACAAGCAAGTGTCAAAGAGGCACTTGAGGTATATAGAGCTGTTACAATTAAAGTTAAGTATGGACTATAGTCTACTAACTTTAGGTCTTCTTGTTAGAGATGATATAAAACAAGAAGATGTGGTATGACTGCCAATGAGACAACTATCCACAAAAGACCAGAATGACACAAACATTAACAACTATAGGTCACCGTACGGCCTTCAACAATGAGCAAAGCCCATACCCCATAGTCAGCTATAAAAGGCCCTGATAAGATATGTTAAACAATTCAAACGAGAAAACTAACGGCCTTTATTTATGTAAAAAAAAAAATGAACGAAAAACAAATATGTAATACATAAACAAACGACAACCACTGAACTACAGGCTCCTGACTTGGGACAGGCACATACATAAATAATGTGGCGGGGTTTAACATGTTAGCGGGATCCCAACCCTCCCCCTAACCTTGGACAGTGGTATAACAGTACAACATAAAAACGAACTATAAAAATCAGTTGAAAAAGGCTTAACTCATCAGATAGACAAAAAATACAAGTGGACGTGGCCGGGTACTTATACATCCTGACACAAAAAGACACAATGAACAGATCTGAGAGTACTCGCAGTTATCTGACAGCTAGTTCAAAGCCCCTAACAACTGATAAAAAATCATGCCTCTAAGACTAAACAATCAATCCATACACATCCAACATACAATGGATTTAGTGTAAAGATGGCATAAACAGCCATAGAAAAACATGACCTTGTGCAATGCCAAGTTACAGGTATTGACAGATTGTAGATCCATGAAAATGTATATAACATACTAGTAATATTTAGTTAGCTTTTAATCTACTGATAACAAAATCAATATTTGTACCAATAAAAACAATATTCAATGATTTTATTACAGTATAGAATAGATGATTATTTTTGTTGACAAAGTTTACAAATGTTCATAAACCATCATTCATTATTCCTTTTTCATTCCAGAACATCATCTAGCCTGTCCCAATGGGAAAGAAAAAATTCTGAAATAATGACTGTGACGTCAATAATGTCAAAAACAAAAAAGACAGTATGTATTTTAGTCACACTTTTTACAGTGGCGGATCCAGAGTAGGGATTTTTTTTTTCTTTTTTTTTGGTAAAATGATAATCAGACTAGACTTCGTGAACTCCTGTGTTTTTAATTTTTATGCGACAATTCTTTACTTATAAAGGTATTTTTCTATGGTACTAACTGATTATGTCAAAGTCCATGTGATTCACTATGGTGGAGTTGACCAGTGCATAAAAAAAAAGTCATTCAGTCATTTTGAAATTCAAATTACAGTAACACATTGCTTAGGCTGAGGATGGCAACCATGATACCTTCAAAGCGACACAGGATTGCGCAAAAATGTAGTGACTTCTATTGCACAACTCAACCAAACAGAAAGTAATAATCTATTACACTCTCATGAAGAAAAAAATCCACAGCAATATTATTTACCATACGAAAACATGTTTAACCCCAAACGCCCAAGCCTATTTAAAATAACATGATAGCTGAATAATGATCACCAGTCAGTATAAGCTCTAGATAGATTTAAAGTCTAAGGTACGAACCATTTGATTTGAGGAGGCAGTCTAAGGTATTAGAGAAAAAAAAATGACTAGATTTTTGCACTACATAAAAATTCTGGTATTAAATGAACATGATGAATAACAAAACGGGCGTATTTTTTTATAGGCCAGGGTTTGCATGTCTGACCGGATTGTCTGTTTTGCCAAACTGATATATTGAATACTTTTTTCAAGACCAGACTGTTATCTTCCTGCTGGGTGTGGCCTTTATGTCTCCATTTGTCAGCTGTCAATCATAAATTCATTGTCATTTCAGACTCATTTGTTGCCTTTGGTTGATTTGGAACCCCTCACCTCCCTTAATTTTGTTGGGTTCGCATCAAATATATCAGTTCAAGCTTTGTGTTTTGTGTATAAGATTCATATAGGATTTGGTTAAGGCAAACCAAAGTTAGAGAATGGAAACCAAACTTTCAGCAATTTTTTTTCCATTTGTGACAGGGCAGAACTCTAGAATGGTTGATAAGATGATCTCATAAAGAACAAATATGGCATTTTTGGCTTCATTCCATTCAGTGCATGGTTCTCTCAAAAGAAGACATTTGCAAGAAAATATTGACAAGATAATGTTTCTAAATAAGTAAAAATTTGATAAATACTGTGCCAACCCTCAGAAATGAAGAAAGGCTACAGTAAATTCTATTTGTCACCTTTTTTATCATCAAATCTGTGTTTTTAAGGTTTCCCAATACTGTTGTTTGAGTAATTGTTTTCCTAAATCAATTAAATAATTACTTGATTAGATTATTGCCAGTTAACATTATCAATACATTTAGTATATCAATGGACCATTAAATATGGAATAAAATTCCTTGAAATTCTAGTTCTAGTTAATAATGTTCAAGGTTTAATGTTAACAATTCAACAACATGTAATACATAAAATCGGTATAATTTTTGTGTATCCATTTTTCAAATCTTTCACAGAGTGAGTACTCATCATATCGCTAGGTAAATCCAAGGAGTACTCATCATATCGCTAGGTAAATCCAAGGAGTACTCAAGTATCGCTAAGTAAATCCAAGGAGTACTCCGGTATCGCTCAGTAAATACACTGAGTACTCAAGAGGTAACTGAATCTTCCCTGTAATATGTATATCCACACATAAATGTAAATTACCTTTCAGATATCATCTAGCATTGATTCATTTTCATGGTTTCCTAATTTTATTTTATAGATGGATTTTGAAACAAATGTTTGTGATTTTATTGGAAAGTCACTAAACAAAGCTATATCATTTGGGGCACAGCCAATTACATTTTCATTAATTGGATTAGAATCACATCATCCTATCTATGAAATCCAACAAATATTCAAAGAGGCTGAATGTAGATTGGATGGTAAGTAACATTTCAAGAAATATTAAGTTGGACAAGTTAAGAAGAACATATCCTTAATCAACCATATTGTATTTCAAATATATTCATTAGTTATTATGGATTCTCAAGATCGAATTGTAAAATGTTTGTATAATAAAAGTGCTCAGGATAGCACCTGGGGAAATTTTGCAACGTTAGATGTGCAATATATTTCAAACAGGTCGTAGATGTGTATAACATGTACTTCAAATAGGTTACAGATAACTGGGCCTAACATTATTCTATACAGAAATATATTGAACAACATCAATTAGTAACTTGCGTGGTTAAAGTTTGGTTTTTTTTTACTTTTAAATTTTCTTATTTGATACAAGAAATAATTGTAACAGGATGCTGTAACATGAAGTCTACCAAATAAAGCTCTCATAATTATTCATTCCCATTCACGGCTGGTAATCTACACACGCAGAACATTTGGTTCTGCAATGAAAACCGTGAGAGGATTTTCCGGTTGTGCTTGAGTGGAGTAATTGTCACCGCTTCAAAAGGTATGTACATTTCTAAATCTCAATTTTCTTATTCAACTGATCAAAATATTGAAAATCGGAGAATGCTATGCTGTGGTGAATACTTTAACGAAGAGATACATGTATCATTTCCTATTGTACGTAGAGTTGAACTCCTACAAAATCAGTTGTCCCACGAGAAATTGCCTAAAAAAGTGACATTTCAATTTTGAAATGGTTCTATTTACAGACCTACAAGTTCAAATTTAGTTTTTTTTTCGTGCAATGGGTATGAATGTTGTTTTTGGCGGCGTATGCGCTGTCCTGTGTTGATAGACGTCTTAATAATTCCAAAAAACAACATTTTCCATGAAGTCATGCGTGAGGGGATCGGTTCTGATTGAGGACATCGTGAATGCGTGAGGGGAAGTACACACATTTTTTTTAATCTTTGGCTTTGTGACTTTTGTTGACTCAATGAATAAATGTGATCAAATCAATGCTGATTAAAAAGCACAGATTTATCCTTATACTTTAATAGACGTAAACTGATCACTGATTCAATGAAATCAAACTATAAATTGTTTGTTCAATTTCAGAAAATGCCATTGTTCAAAGGAAAAAGGAAAAGAGGACTGAAATTGACTCTCTACAAAAAGCCATGGAGATACAAGTTATCCCCGCCCTCGAAGTGAACTAAACCCTCTGGGAACTGTAAAAATCAGTTGAAAAAAGCTTAATGAAAAATCATGTTATACACATTTATGAAAGGAGTTATCTCCCCTAAATTAGTTTATTTAAAAAAAAGATGATTCTAAAAACATAAAATTTGATATTTGTTTAAATATTTTGATTTATACAATCAATCACCAAATACATATTCTTTATATGAATAAAGTCTAACTATTGAATTGCAAATCTGTCTCCAAATTTGCAGATGTGGGCAAATAATCGGTCTAGTTTTTACTTGTAGCAAGAAAACAAAATCGTTGACAATATGTTTTGTCTTTATTCTTCGTGAAACATATTATTAAACCTAGGTTCCTACAATTATTTCATAATCCAATCTCATAAACTTTTTTAAGCACACTCACATATGTATTTTTTCATGAACAATGTAGCCAAATTTAGGTAAGCTTCAACGACTCATAGCTTGAATATAAAGATATGATTTGTACCTCCCCTCACGCATTCACGATGTCATCAATCAGAATCGATCCCCTCACGCATGACTTCATGAAAAAATGTAGTTTTTGGAATTATTAAGACGTCTATCAACACAGGACAGCGCACACGCCGCCAAAAACAACATTCATACCCATTGCACGAAAAAAAACTAAATTTGAACTTGTAGGTCTGTAAATAGAACCATTTCAAAATTGAAATGTCACTTTTTTAGGCAATTTCTCGTGGGACAACTGATTTTGTAGGAGTTCAACTCTACGTACAACAGTAAATGATACATGTATCTCTTCGTTAAAGTATTCACCACAGCATAGCATTCTCCGATTTTCAATATTTTGATCAGTTGAATAAGAAAATTGAGATTTAGAAATGTACATACCTTTTGAAGCGGTGACAATTACTCCACTCAAGCACAACCGGAAAATCCTCTCACGGTTTTCATTGCAGAACCAAATGTTCTGCGTGTGTAGATTACCAGCCGTGCATTGTTGCCGGACAAATTACTGTACTAATTGGTTTGGTCTGATAAATGAATAAGTGACACCAGGCAGTGAGTAGGTATTAACATGGAATTTATTAAAAATTTCAAGTACAAGAAATTATGCAAATTTCATAATTAAAAATAATTCCATTTTTGTCGAGCCTTCGACTTTAGTCGAAAAAGTGAGACAAAGCAATCGCAAATTCCGTCGTTGTATGTGTCGCCGTCTTCGGTGTCGTCCTTGTCAGCGGCGTCCATAAATATTCACTCTGTGGTTAAAGTTTTTGAAATTTTAATAACTTTCTTAAACTATACTGGATTTCTACCAAACTTGGACAGAAGCTTGTTTATGATCATAAGACAGTATCCAGAAGTAAACTTAACGTTTGCAAAAACAAAATTCCATTTTTTCTGTACTTCTGTATTCTTTTCTACATTAGAGAATGCCTGTACCAAGTTAGAAATATGACAGTTGTTATCCATTCGTTTGACGTGTTTGGACTTTTGATTTTGCCTTTTGATTTTTGATTTTCCTTTTTGAATTTTCCTCAGAGTTCAGTATTTTTGTGTTTTTACTTTTTACTTATAATGGACTTAGTTTTTCTGCGTGGAAACATTACATTCACTCTGTGTTTAAGTTTTTTAAATTTTGATAACTTTCTTAAACTATCCTGGGTTTGTACCAAATTGGACAGAAGATTTTTAAGATAGTATCTGTTGTGCCAAAACAGTTCTGAAGACACCTGTAAAGCCTCACTAAATGAACAGATAAATGAGCAATGGAAAAGTTTCAAGACTGAAGTAGATGATGTAAAGGAACTGAATTATAAAGTCACAGTAAGAGCTGTGGTAACAAGGTCTCAAGAACACTCAGATTGGTTAGCCAAATATTCAGTTAAAGAAATGCAGGCGTTCCAAAAAGAAGACCCAAGATCTAAAATACTTACACCAATGGAAAAAAGAAGGAAAAATACCAGAAAGAGAATTGTGTGCCAGTTTAAGCCCAGCCACAAGGAGATATTGGTTAAACTGGGGAAATATTGAATTGATAGATGGTATTGTTTATCAGAAATGGATAAATGCTAAGAGTAAATTAAATCATTTACAGTTGATTGTTCCACAAATATTAAAGAAGGATATATTGATCTTGAGCCATAACACCCCTTATTCTGGACACATGGGAGTTAAGAAAACCATAGAGAAAATGAAGACAGTTTTTACCTGGTACAAGATGAGTCAGGATATAACAGAACATATACAGAATTGTACCATATGCAACAAAATAAAAGGAACAGGGAAAAAACCAAAAGCACCTTTGATGGACTATAGAGTGGGATACCCATTAGACAGAATTGGCATAAACATCATTGGTCCACTGACATTAACCAAGAAGAAGAATAAATTTATACTGGTTATAGGCGATTATTTTACCAGATGGATGGAAGCCTACCCTATACCACTTCAGCATGCTGGCCTGGTAGCACAGAAACTAGTGATGGAATTTATTGCTAGGTTTGGCATACCACTAGAACTTCATACAGACCAAGGAAAGAACTTCGAAGTGACCTATTCAAATCTGTTTGTAATTTATTTCAAATTAACAAAACCAGAACAACTGCATATCATCCGTCATCGAATGGTTTAATAGAAAGGTTTAACAAGACTCTTGGTGGTATGATCAAGACCTTTGTCAACAAGAACGTAACAAATTGGGATGAATACATTAATCTCCTGCTAGCTGCTTACAGAAGTACCCCTCATCCGGCTACAGGGTTTTCACCAAACTACATGACGTTAGGTAGAGAGGTCAATATCCCTCTCAACCTGATGTTCAGAAGTCATGACAACAGAACACAGAACAACGAAGATTACATTTCAACAATAAAATCTCATTTTCAAAACGTCTATGAGATTACGAGAGAAAATCTAATACCAATGCAGAAAGACAAAAACGTGACCATGACACACGATTGACTGACAATAGATATGAGTTAGGAGCCTTGGTATATAAATTTGACAAAACCGTAAATAAAAAGTTTCGCTCTCCATGGCTTGGTCCTTTAGTAATAACGAAAATTCTCAGCCCCGTTGTTTATGAGATTCGCGGTGAATTCTGCACTGAGGTAGTTCACCATGATCGATTAAAACCCTGTAATGAAAACATGCCAATTTGGGCAAAAGCAAGTTACCAGTCGAATATTTAAAATGTGTAAATTTTAAAACAAATTTTTAAAATGTAGAATATTTAAAATGTGTAAATTTTAAAACAAATTTTTAGTTTTTTGATAATTTTCTATTTATAGAATGTCAGACGTCATCGGAACCAAAGTATGGCAGTGTAGGCTTTGTGTTTTTAAACATTTAAACAAGAAAGGAGCTGTGCAACATTTTATGTTTAGGCATATTCCAAATAACCATATACCATTTTTATGTAATATCTGCAACTTTAAGGCACTAACTGAGGGAAAATGGAAAAACCATGCTAATGCCATGGCAGGAAAGCCTCTTAGAGAGGATTCTGCTGTACATACTTTTCATAAGTCCACAAACCCATACAATGTAAAGATTAGAAGTGACATTTTTATTAAAACAACACTAATTACACCTTCAACACAAAAATCAGAAATTAAAGAGGAAGATTTTATCCCGGAATATGATGAGAAAATCACCATCAGTGAGGAAGAAGTTGCCATTATGGAAGTAGAGGTAGATGAAAGAGATGAACAAATTGAGGGACTTAAAAACAAAATAAAAGAAATGGAGGAAAAACACAGGGAAGATAACAGAAGTATCATATGGAAGAAACCCACAAGAAGCAAATTAAAGAATTGGAGGAAAAACACAAATTTGAATGTCTAAATTTCAGAAATTTTATACAAAGACTGGAAAAGAGAAAAGAAGAGCTAAAGAAAGAGCTGAAGTCAGCGGAAAAGAAATTAGAAAATGAAAACATTTGCACAAAGAAAATTAAGAGTGTAGTGACACTACCAATAAAAAGAAAACTTAACTTCAGATAAACATTTTATTTTCATAAACATTGTTGTTAAATATTGAATATTGTTTTATTGCGCATGTATATATTTGTATGAATAACAAAAGTTTCTTAAAATTTTTAAGGAAGAGGTTAATTAAATTTTTCATTTTAATGATTCCTTTTTGGTTAGTGCTAATATTGATTGAATTCATGAATAACTTTTTCAAAAAGCTTGATTAATATTAAATTGTTCATTTTTAATTCTGCGGACAGAATTCTTTATTTGACGGGAGGCAGTGTTGTGCCAAAGCTAATTAACTTTCGTGATAGAAGTTATTACGTTGTTTAATGCAAATAGTTTGTGTAGTTCATTTTTATATTTCATAATTCCCGCAATATTTTGGTAATGATTTTACCGGGAGTTAGTAGCACATTTTAGGTTGTCATTCGCGACTCAGATGTTATGCGGAGTAATTTTCATAGGAACTGCATAACAAATCATTTATATATGTTAAAGTTGTATGGAATTACCTTTTACACATTCACTTATAACGATAATCTTTCATAATTGTAGTCTTTTGCTACACAGCGTTCATGTTTACATTGTAACCGTTAACCATAAGTAGGGAATATCTATTTTTGTGTATTCACTTTGTAAACTAGGTCGACTATAGTCAGTTTCAAATTTGGATTGCGAAGGACCAGCTGTTTTTAGAAACGAACTTCAGATATAACTTCACAGATTAGTTATTTTATAGGTAATTGAATGCGTAGAGAATATTTAAATACTATTTATTGTAAATTGCAATACATTTCACATTTATTTCTGTTATAATAAACGGAATATATTTTACACCAGTTTTTCATTCATTGCTTTGAAATTGGTAAACTTAATAAACGGTCGGCGCTACAGTATCCAGAAGTAAATTTTGTAAAAAAGTAAATCAATTGTTTCCATATTTTACTTTTAAATGGACTTAGATTATTTGTCAGGAAAAGACACATTCCTCTGTTGTTAAAGTTTTAAAAATTTTAATAACTTTCTTAAACTAGCTATCCTGGGTTTGTACCAAACTTAACAGAAGCTTGTTTATGATCATAAGATAGTATCCAGAAGTAAATTTAAAAAAAAAATTTAATCCATTTTTTCTGTATTTTACTTTTAAATGAACTTAGTTTTTCTGCCAGGAAACAACACATTCACTCTGTGGTTAAATTTTTTTTTAATTCCATAACTTTCTTAAACTATTTTAAATTTGTACCAAACTTGGATAGAAGCTTGTTTGTGATCAAAAGCTAGTATCTAGAAGGATTCAGTTTTCCTTCCAGTTTACATTACTTACAGTCTGCAGGATTTATAAACTATCCTGGATTTTAACTAAACTTGGACAGAAGCTTCTGTAACAATCAAAAGATAGTATCAAATCCTTCTTGGTCAACAGATTATATATATATATTTTATAATTATAAAGTCAGTAAAACGTGAGACAGATAGACTTTGGGTCGGCTTGACTTAGATTATTTGCTTAGATTATCTGCAGTACTATTTATCAAAAACAGGGGAGTTCAAAATACAATATGTGAAAAATTACCCCAGGTCGAAATACCATGCAGCCGGGGTCATTTTACTGCATGGTACTTTGACCCTGGATTCACTTTTTGGTGGTTCAGAATACCATATGACACCAGATCAGTTTGGGACAAGAAATACAGGATACCTAATTGTACTACACATGTCCAGTCAAAGTATTGAGTTGCGAATCAAGTTTGTCTATTTTAGATCACAACCATCTTCACTTCTGAGAGTTTTTGTACCCTTTAATTACATGCTAAAATCTCTACCTTATATATCCCCTCTAGTGTTCCTCTTCATTCATCAAACTATAATTCACTAAACCATAACCAGTGAGAAAATGTTAGATGTATTGTGTACGTTACTTTCTACCTTTAACTAGAGGCTCTCAAGAGCCTGTAACGCTCACCTGATTCTACTTGCGTTTTTGAAATCATATAAAAAAAGATAAAATTTGGCTACAAAGTAACATCACTTGGCCAGCACCTCATTAAGAAAGGAAAATTTATGCTATGTTTGCTTTCATTCAATTCAGTGGTTCTCTAAAAGAACACATTTGTATGTATTTCCCATAGGGTCCTATGTTAAACCAAGTCCCCTGCTGGAAGCCATCTTGAATGATGGATTGGCTACAAAGTAACGACACTTGGTCGGCATGTCATAAGGAACATTCATGCTATGTTTGACTTCATTCCATTCAGTGGTTCTCTAAAAGAAAACATTTGTATGTATTTCCCATTGGGTCCTATGTTAAACTTAGTACCCCGCTGGAAGCCATTTTGGATGATGGATTGGCTACACAGTAACACTTGGGCAGCATGTCATAAGGAACATTAATGCTATGTTTGACTTCATTCCATTCACTGGTTCTCTAAAAGAAGGCATTTGTATGCACTGCCCATAGGGTCCTATGTTAAACTAAGTCCACTGCTGGCGCCCATCTTGGGCGATGGATCAGCTACAAAGTAACAACACTTGATCAGCACCTCATAAGGAACAATCATGCCATGTTTGGTTTTATTCCATTCAGTGGTTCTCTAGAAGAAGTTCAAAATGTAAAAAGTTAACAATGACACCGGACGACGCCGGACACTGGACGACAGACGCCAAGTGATGAGAAAAGCTCACTTGGCCCTTCTGGCTAGGTGAGCTAAAAAATTAGCCCAGCAACCATAAAGGCATTAACCACTGCCTTTCAAAAAATATACTTCAATACCCTCAGAATTATTTAGTCTAAGTTTGGTTGACCCATATATAAATAATTATATAATTTATTTTCAGATACAACAGTTAACTGTTCTTCTGACAATTGTGTAATTGGAATGTGTGTGGGGGTCAAAAGGATTGACCTCCCAAAAAAAGACCTGATGAAACCAGGGGATGCTTTAATTGGAGTATTAGACAACACTTTGAATGAAACATCTTTAAAAACAGCTTTGAAATTAATGAAAAAAACAGATTGTTCCTTATCAGACATATGTCCCTTTGTAAACAAGACTTTTGGTGAGTATATCTCTTAAGCCATGTTCACATCACCAAGCATACATGAAACCTTTATACAGTTTTTGCTTCAACTGTTTTTCTAATCTGTAAATTGATCTTAAATATCCAGGGGCAGGTCCAGGTGAAGACTTCATATGATGGGCAGTGATATTGTTGGCTTTTTTCAAAACTACCTCTACCCTTTTTTATTGGGAAAATATGCGTCATTTTCATCAAATAGGGAAAGGAGTAGGTCAAGTAAGACCCCTTTTTGGCCCCAAAAATAATAGCAGTTTTACAAAATTGTTAAAATGTAAAATTTTAGTTATTTATTGGACAGTAGAATGCTTCTGCTACATAAATACGGGCTGTTTTTGACAATACAACACACCTGTGTCGGGTACTAGCACCAAAAAAACATTCTAAATTACTGAAAGCTTCACAATTCTAGCATTTAGTTGTATTTTAGAAGGTTTTCGTATAAAACAAAAGTGGCCTCATTCGTGTTCATTCTTAATATTGGAATGAAAGTTGTATTTTAGTATAATACATGACATATAAAGGTTGAGGATGAACACGGATGCGGCCACTTTCATTTTTAACAAAAACCATTAGAAAAGTGACATTTTTCGGCATATTTGATGATTTTTCATTTTAGAGCTTGAATCGGATCGTTTTTAATGACTAAATAAGTTAAAATCTTTCACATAAACTGATACTGATTCAAATGAAATAGACACTTTTGAATCATATCAGTTTAAGTGTTTAAAAAGTGGTCAAAATCTTTCGTCAGATGAACCTGAAATTTGAGGCCAAAATCGGTCCTTACCCGACCTACTCCCTTAAAATAAACCATGAATTTTACTGAAACTTCAATTAACAGACCCATTTTCAAGAGTCAAACATGCATTCCATATTTTAGTATCGGGCGTAAAAACACTGTTAAAATATGTTTTTTCAAAGATTGTTGAGGAAAAAAAACCTTGTGAAAAACAAAATGGAGAAATAATAACAATCATGGTCAGGAGTTTCATTTCGACTTGAAACATTTAGAAAACTTAAACTGCGGTCATGAAAGTCGTTTAACTTGGACTAAAGTAGTGATTGTATGTATATTTTGGAGTTGTGAGAAGGATATTTGTAAAACAACCTGAAATCGAGACTTTGATTGTCGCCATCAGGTGCACGACTGTAAATTATTATTTCTCGTTGCCGTTTGACAGTCAACCTTTCATTACCGATTGATTCAGAGTCTTTTATCATCGTTTTATACAGTCTCAGGAGTCTGCAGTGCTACAGGTTTTATATGTTTTCATTGAAAGGCTGTTCTGCAGTATGTAGGTCGACAAAACGAAAGTCCACTTTCATTTAAAATAGAATCGGATATTGACAAAATTAACAGCTGAGTCTATAAATAGTGCGGTTCATAAAAACATGTGTTGTTACATCTCATATAGCTTTATTATTTTACATAAAAGTGGTTTCGAAAGATGAGACAATATTCTGCAATCTTATTCGTATTTTAATCGGAGTGTAAATTATTTTCAATGATGTATCTCGTCTTGTGACAAAGGGTTTTAAAAGTCTTGTTCAGCAAACAAAAATTTTAAAAGTTGTTTTGAAAAACAAATTATGTTGACAGAGAGTAAAAAAACCCTGAAAGATGCCAAGATGATTATTTTTATGTAACAAATTGTTTTCTTTCTTATTTAAAAAAAAAACATTGTCAAAGAAGGGAAGTGAAAAAAAATATATTTGTTTTATAGAAGTGGGGAAAATTATTTTTTTCAGAATTGGAAAGGGAAAAAAAATAAAATTTTGGCTGAAGGGAAGTGATTTTTTTCCCAAAGTGAAATAACATAATTGTTTCTGAAAACAATAGGGGTTCAATTTTTTGTTTTGGAAATTATGAGGCATAACTCTCCCCTCATTTAGCATATTTAGTTGGGTATTTAGTCAAATCTTAACCGGAAATTGTGATTCTAAAATTTATTAAATGTAAATAACATGTCGAAATATTTAATTAGGCTTGAAATAAAAATATTTTTGGATAAGTTAATGCAAGCACACGAGGTGTATAGTGTCTTATACGATTAAAGGTTTGTAATGTTTAACAACCATATTATATCAGTGTGTAAACACGTTAATTATGAGCTTTGAAAGTCAAGTAGTTCGAGCATTTTTCTGAATAAGTGTTAAAAAATTTCAAACAAATATTCTTTACTGTGGTTAGAATTCATTAGTCGTCAGTATTTATAGATTAACAACTTGTGGTTATATTGATAATTTAGAATCTTCCTTGAAGGTCACCGTCACACGAATTTGCAGCTAAATAACTCGATTGATGTGTCATTTGTATACAAGAGTTATATTCCTTTGAACTATGAATCTATGTTTAATTTCATAAAGTCAATATGTTGATTGTCTACCTTGAACAGGGTTATAATTATATCTTATAAATATAGTTTTTTTATTGAATTTAAAATCGTTACAAAATCTGTAATGTACTAGATACTCGTATTTTTCATTAGTTTATCAAAGACATTTATGTATATCTATAATTTCTTTTATTTGTTTTGAAATGTTCAAAATTAATATATACCAATATAAAGAATTATTTTGTTATCTTATAAATATTTTTTTGTTATCTATAAATATTTAAACCGTGCTTATACATAAAAAAATAAGCACTAACTAACTTAGGGATGAAACAAACTGCTTTAAATCACAGATCACAGACACTCACTTTCCTTTGTTATATCTTAATATGTTATACCTTAATATACCATTAAGGTATATAGGGGGAAATATTCTGAAACAAGTGACTATGTCACAGAAAAAGCATCTTCCCAGTATTCATGAAATTGCTCTCTATTAAAGCCATATCCTGGAAATAATTTAGAAAAAACAACACTTTTTTCCTACTTTTAATTTGAGGTACAATATGCTGGTGAAAAACATTAATTGTGCTGTCAAGAATATCACTGAACTAGTATATATTTGTTTAGGGGCCAGCTGAAGGACGCCTCCGGGTGCGGGAATTTCTCGCTACATTGAAGACCTGTTGGTGACCATCTGCTGTTGTTTTTTCTATGGTCGGTTTGTTGTCTCTTTGGCACATTCCCCATTTCCATTCTTAACTCGACCGTTTCAAGTTGTGGTATGTGTCAAAAACTGTCCAACAGCATTCGTCATTCTACTCGTAAAGGCATTTGTTTCTAAGATCGATATGGTGTATACCATTATGCCAGAACTCAAATGAAGCAGAAAGCTGATGTAACTTATCTGCTTTACTCGATCCCTTAAGACAAATACATGAAAGAAGTGTAATAACGCCTAACACAAACACAAAACAGTACACCATAGCCACCATTTTATTCCAGAAGCTTCTAACTGATGCCGAATGCTAGAGTGTAAAATTGTAATTGGGACCTACCCAAAACAATTAGAACTTTTCTGAAAAAGACTATAAATGGAAACAGAACTACTATATCATCTTCCTATAATGATTGAATATTAGGAAAATTGACCAGAGTTATCTTAATTTAATCACAGAGAGGGGAAAGCAAACAATTTTCAATTTAAGCCTAATTAACATTAAAACAATTTCCATTAACAAATAAAGTTATCTTATTGAAATATAAGAACTTTGTTCGCTAAATATATTAATTTTATTAGATATTATGAATTTTTATGACAATGGAGAAACACGCTACCTCATGTTGCACACAAACACAAAAGATGAATGACTAGTGCGGCAGTGCCTAAAGTTTATTACAATATGTAATGCCAATATAAGCAACCATTTTTAACACTAGGAAACATCTTTTTTGTTTTCAAAAAGGGACTTGAAATGGTATAAGATGTAATAGATTAATTAATAGACTGGTAACATTTGTTTTCCATGTACCACAAATGACATGCTCTGTGGATTTACAAATATAACATGAATATCCATTGGACTCTGGCTTTTAATAAACAAACAATACATGTAAAGTTATTGCTTTAAAGTGAATCTTGATAATATTAATTTTGAAAGTGTTCAAAAAGCAAAATTATTTCATCTACAAGGAATATGAAAGTATGATTTACTTGTGTCTGATCCATTTTGCTTTAATTCAGCAAATAAAATATGTTTAAACTAAACTATGAAAGTAAAAAATGATGACTAGTCTATATGTATTATTCTTTTTTATCAAACAAAGGATCCTTAAATTATTCATAATCCCTGAAAAAAATATTAGGGAATTTGTAGAATAATTATTAAAATGTTCAGTGATTATGTAAAATCACTAGTCATTTTCAGGGATTATATATAATTACTAAAGATTTTAGTGATTCTACATTATTCCCTGAAAAATCAGGGATTCTACATAATCCCTGATTATACAAATTCACTGTAACATATACATTTAAAATGTTTAAAAAATAAAAACAAGAAGATAAGAATGATATGAATGCCAATGAAACAACTCTCTGTCAAAGTAACAGTCATAGCAAAAGGAAAGTTAGCAATTACAGGTTAAAATTCGCCCAATAATAACAAGGCAATGGATTTAATTCAATACTTTCATATAAAAAGATCGTCCTGGCAAATATAATTTTATGTGAACAAAATTCCATCTGGACATAATTATCGTCTCCTCGGAGACGATATTAAGAGTTGAACGATGGACAGTCGGTGCTTGAATGCTTCTTACTACCTGATAGGAAGATATTACGCGACGTGAATAATCAAAGTTTATTGATTGGTTAGGACAATCCAAACCTAGTAAATGTCCTTCAATCCCGTAGAGTCTCTATTTTACCAATTAGATCTTGTCTGGTCATTGAATGATGCATATTCATGATATTGGCACACAGGGAACTTTTATCTATAAATAGCCGAATCTTCTAGAAACAACAAGTTAAACCATATATACTAACTACTTCATAACGTGTGACCTCGCGTGTGTGGTAAAATTTGTTGATTGATATTCTAAATGAATTAATTTACTAAGCGAGAACACTTTCCATTTTCATCAGCTATTATAGACGGCTAGACCTTTTTGAAAGGCCAATACTTGTTATACATGCAGCACTTAACAATGTTAGCCCTTTTTGAAAGGCTAATACTTGTTATACATGCAGTACTAAACAATGTCCATATTGATGGACACTTTTTTCATACATGAGAACATAGTTTCATAGGAAGTTGTGTCCTGAGGGCACATTTAAACAAGTAAAATGTCCAGTGGAAATTATTTCAAGAGGGACAATATTAAATCCTACACACATATATGAATCTAGCCCATGTTTGGGGAATACAGATAAAAGCATAAGGCAGAAACTGCTGTCTTGTGTAGATGTGTATTGATTTTATTTTCTGCACATCTGATCAGCGAAAGTAGATTGTGATAGACATTTTCTAACTTAAGTAAAATTCATTTGAATTTTAAAACTGAAGTAAAATTCATTCATTTGAATTATCTATGGAAATTCAGTACATTTTAAATTCAAGCTGTTAGCTAAGTAATATCAAAATGTTACTTGAAGTAACTAAATATTTCAAAAGCATCTTCCTAGAATAAGTATTCAAACACTAGTACTACATTATCTAGGAGTAGAATCCACATCCTAAATAGTAAGGCAATCTATTTAACTTTGGTTTGAGTCAGAAAAAAATATATTTCTAAAGCAAGCTAAAGCAAACTTTCTAAAAGTAAAGGGCCCAGAATCTAGCAAAATTAAGGTCTAATGAATAAATGGAGAAGTTGTGGGCAAAAAATGAAGCGAAAAAGAAAAGTTCAACTCAAACCAAATATGACAGCAGCTGTAATGTGAAGCTGTCGGGTCGACTCCTTTTTTATTTTCTTTTTTATTTTCTTATACATGTATACATAAGCAATTAATCTGTGTAATTTATCAATAGACATAGTGGATATGACTTTCACATATATAATAGTAAGATCAGCTGTCAGATAATTGGGGTAGAATCTACCCAAGAATTGAAAACTACAGGAAAAATGCCAATTTTGAAGTATTTACAACAGTTGAATTTATCTAAAACAACTACATACACTGAAAAACCATAACCTTACACCAAACTGATAAGACATTGACCAGAGATGATGAATCATTTATCATATCTGTCACTGCAGCTGTAACAGTTTAAAATTTATATCTGTACTGCTCTCTCTCTCTGTTTATGAGATGTTTTATGAGAGTTCTATTTGTGCCTAGAGTCTTTCAACTAAAGATGCAAATTTTAACCAAATTTTCAATGTAAAAGTAAATGCAAACTTTCACACAAATAAATTCTTCATATTCATACCTGCAAACTATTTGCAGGGGATTTCCCTCATGGAGGCTTCCAAATTAAAATTTTGAAAGAGCAATTTTGTCAAAAATTTTAAACAAAACAATTAATTTTACAATGGCTATTCAGGCTTGTAAAAGTTTAAAAAATCCAAAAAAACAACATTAAAATATATTTGAAGGCCCCCCCCCCCCCCCCCCCCCCCCATTGAAGGTATTGTAGTACTGTATTATAGCCATCTTGCACGTAAAACCCCCAGGGGCATTTTGAAAAGTTGGCAGGTATGAAAGTTCAGAAAGGGAATTTGATTGATTCAGGTTTTTCAATTGGAACTTTGCCTTACAATAGACAAAGAAAACTGCAAAAGTGACACAACACAAATAGTTTATAAAAGACTTACCAGAAAAATTACTTCTCTTGTGCAAAACATTCCAATATAAGGGTAACGATACTCAATCTGCAAATAACAACAAACCTGCTATTATGTTGCGACCAAGGGATGCTGCTACTAAAATTATAAAAAAACAATGAAGTCAGCATATAAAAATGAGACGGATAAAATATTAAAGGCATAAAATAATAACATAAAATATTAAAATACTAGTTAATATAATAGGAACAAAGATACTATTCAACTCTATTTAAAATTGTGTTTTAAAGAATGAATTGAAAATGCCTATCAGTTCTTTAAATCTACAAATTCCCCTTGAAATAATCTTTGTTGTTGTTGTACCTTCTTAAATTAATTAAATTTATATATGATAAACTAAAACAAACAATAGAAATTAAACACTGAATCATGAAAACTAAAAGTAAATCAGAAATGTGGATCCTGAGACAAGGCCAACTAAAATTAATTAGTAGATTTTCATCCAAATTTTTGAAAATAATGGGGCGGGTGGGAGGATTTTATTTTTTAAATTTTATTTCATATGAAACCCTTTTGTGACGAGTTCTTCATATATGCAAGTGTAATAATAAGCTTATATCATGTATACACAAGTATGAGGAATCTTACATAATATTTCAAATCCTTAAAAAAAAATATGTAATTGCGGCTTTAAAAACTTAACAACAAAAACGTGTGAGAAATATTACTCTCTTCAGTTAGACTACATGTACGTACCTACACAAAATGTATTTTGGTTTCTAAACAATGGTTTGTATTACCATTTAAAAATGAAGCAAATGCATTGGAATGCAACACAATTATTATGAGTACAGAATAAAATGAAAACTCAGAGAGTGTTGAAAATAATTAGGGTTGGTACTTTATATGCAAGATGAAAATATAATTATCATGTAAAACATGAACTTAATAATGAAAAAAAAGTTGTTGTTTAATGAGTCTTTTTGGGTGTATTTGGACATTTGCTGTTTATCAACATAAGAAGACAGCCATGGGTAAAATCAAAGGGCTTGCATAAATAAATGCGTATGTTAGTCGACTTTTTAAATTCAATAAACGGTCATAAATCTGACAAGTTCGTGCTTGTGTTTCAATATCTATAATCCAGTCATGTTTTCTGTATCAATGGTTTCCACGAATCTTGTGCTTTGGGTATCATTTACAGTTTAAATTTCCTGAGACAAAGTCATTGCATAAATAAAAAAGTCCGCAGTTTTCTTCTAATCACAGAAATTTGTGACAATTTTATTACCGCGATTTGCAGTCTTGGAAACAGCGTTTTTCTCGTAACACCAATACGTGTGAGTTCGTGGTCTAGTGGTTAAGACCGATGGCTACAGTGCTGAAGGTCCTGAGTTCGATTCTCACTCGGGGTGCTAAAAATATCAGTACATCAGAAGGGTAATTTTCACCCTCTCACACACATCTCTGGTACCCAGACCGGAGTTTAAACTAGAATGGGTACTTTGGGGGCCTCGGTTGGTCAAAGTTGTCCCCTACTTTGACCTGGAGATCAATCTTCTGATATCTCTCTGGTTTGTCTGTTTCCACCGAGTGGCCTGGTGGTTCTTTCCGAGTACTTCGGCTTCCTCCACCATAATAACAGACTTCCCGGTGTCCTACACGCTCCCTTGGGCGGTGTTGGGTGGGGATTGTTCTGGTGGTGGGAAAATATTGTCAAGGACACATCTCCATTAATCCTTAGGGAATGTACATGGATCTGCTGTACCCTTGCAGTCAATCAAGGGGTGCGTCTTAATTGGCGGAATCTCAGTACATACAATATTTCATGTCATTCTCGTTATCAATCTTCACTCTCGGAAGATGATGTTGTCATCATAGAGCAGCGGAAAAGTCGACTTAAATCATTTTGGTTAGATTTACTCGAGGTACAAAACCGAAATTTGAAACAGGAAGCATTGAAAGAAACGAAATTTTAACAGTTACCAGTAACGGGAATGAACAAAATCCGGAAATTGTAAATTTTATAAAATAAAAAAATTTGGGGCGGGCGGGGATGAAAATTTATCAATTAATTTTAATTGGCCTAACAGGGGCAATGTCAAAGGGTGCACAGAATTTGCTTCTTGCAAGATACTCACAGTGCAAACATTAATTCATATGTAGACAAGGTTCAGTTTCAATCTATTCTTTTGCAATTTCAGCATGGGCATTTGCCTTATTTGCCTCAATGTAGTTACAGATAAGGTAAATGTTCATGAGATAGTATACCTCAAGAAAAATAAAACTCATTTTCAGACATTTCCAAATATCAAATTTATATATATGATATATATTATTAAAACATTTGGGAAGTTTAAACGCCCCCCCCCCCCGAAACACACACACTAAAATAATATGAACAAAAATGTGTCCAAAGTACACGAATGCCCCACTTGCACAATAATTCTTTATGTTCAGTGAACCATGAAATTAGGGTAAAAAATCTAATTTGGTATATATAAAAAAAATTTAAAAATATCATAGTGAACATGCATTGAAGTTGGACTTCAACTTCATCAAAAACTACCTCTACCAAAATTTAACCTGAAACTTGCAGTATCATTTTCTATGTTCAGTGGACCATGAAATTGGGATCAAAACTCTTATTTGGCATTAACATCAGAAAGATCATATCATAGGGAACATGTGTACTTAGTTTCAAGTTGATTGGACTAAGCAGTGTTCACATTGACCTTAACTCGGTGTTGTGTTAGTGTAACGCGATCACACATAGACTAAACACAATTACTTTCCCATTGATAAAACTCAATGTTTACAAATCATGATTAGTCTACATGCAGTCGATAGTCAATGTAGGCCTTGTATAAGTTAATAAGTGTACATAAAACTAGGCATTTAGAACATTAATTTTACCATGTATATTTAAGGAAGAAACAATTTTTGTCTCGCTTTGATGGAGTCAAAAAGCCAGACATAGGTATGCTGTTTCTGTACTTCTGCGACAGCGTCAACAATGTATTAGTTTGTGATTAGGTCTTATCTATGGTGAACCACAAGTGGTAGGTCAATCATATTTAGTATCTATACTATTAAACGAGAAGACCTCATTTTGTGTGTCGCTTCTCTTCCTTCCACAATAAATTAATCATCATGCCTCTGTGTTCTTTAGGTAACATGCATAGTCGCATTTGTCATCCGTTCTTATGATTATTCAGATTGAATTTTTTTGGGAGAAAAACGACAAAATAGGTGTCCGGATATTGTTTCCGTTATCAGACTGACTTTTAGTCATAGATAAGACTTCCGGATTTAAACATGCACAAGAACAACCAATCGTATGATAGACTACAAAAATGAAAAATAAATAAGCCAATCAGAGGGTTCTCCATATTATGGGCTTTAGATCGCAAGAACCACAACTATTATACCTCCTTAGAGACAATTATGTTTTCGCGTTTATCCACCTGAAAACTACGATTATACTACTATAATATACAGAGACTCTCTGTATTCTGTCTACTTTTTTCTGAAATATTTACTATCTAAGGGGTCATACCAGTTGCATATATATTGAAATAAGTAAAACATGTGGAAACAAGAATGTGTCCATAGTATACGGATGCCACATCGGCACTATCATTTACTATGTTGAGTGGACCGTGAAATGGGGTAAAATCTCTAATTTGGCATTAAAATTAGAAAGATCATATCATAGGGAACATATTTACTGAGTTTCGAGTTGGTTGAACTTCAACTTTATCAAAAACTTGAACCTGACGGACTGACGAACGAACGAACGGACGAACAGACTAGAAAACATATTTCCAATAAATGGGGCATACAAATTTATTGTTGAAAGTGAAAGTATTGACTTGGCCAAAATAAAAGTAGGGTAGAGATTAGAGGGAGGCATGACTTATTCAGGACGTCGGGATCGGGTGTTCTTAAGCTCGGGATTTCGGGATTGATCTTTACAGGGTGCAGGAATTTTTTTTTTTTAATTTCAGGATGTTGGGATATGAATTTCGTTAAAATACGCCCCTCAGGATTTCATGTTTTTAAGCCCCGGATTTCGGGATCAGGGCCCCTCAGACCACCCCTCAAATGAGCCTAAGTCATTTATACGAGATTCAAATCCTACCATTGTCATGTTAATAGGCCTCTCAAAAGCAAAAGCACTGATGGATTGTCCTAGAAGCACATTTTATTAGAATAATAATGGTCTATAAGCAGTTTCATTTATTTCATGTTTGAAGCAGTGCAAATTTGACTTTTACCAAAAAATGCATTGTAGCAAAGAGGAAGAACTTGTGGTACAAGGCCAGAAAAAAATAATTGAATTTAACAGAGAGGAAATACATAACGGACTTTGAAAAAAAGGGAGAGGGCTTTTGATACCCTATATGAAATTCTCCAGCCATAATATCTTTTACAAAAATTCATCCTTCAACAGTTTACAAGCTGTATATGCCCGCAATTTCGCGGGTGTGTTCTAGTGCAGTTGTATAATATAAGCATTGGCACATCTCATTACCATGGAGATTATTTGGCCCTGCCCCTCAGTCGTTGTCTATTGACTTAAAAAAAAAATCTTAAGCTATCAAGTATTTCTTTGTGATTAGGTCATTCAAGGGGAACCATCAGTGGTAGGCCAATGTTAATTGGTATTCAGTTGTATAAGCATGGAGAATATTTGGCATCGCTCAGTCACAGTCTAAAGACTTTGAAACTTATCTTAGTTTACATGCATTAGTTTGTGATGAGATTGCAGTTTATATGAACTGCTAATGTTAAGGTTGTATCCAACACTTGCACTAAAATTAATTTGGCTCGTTTATTTTTCATAAAATTTTTGTCAAAGTACTTACTTTGACCCTTTAACAAAAATATAAAAATTTCAAAAATTTTGAACCAACTGTTTTGTAAGAAAAATTACACTGGTTATATATCAGTTTGACAAACACTAATTTTGATCATTGAGAAGCTTAATATCCCTTTTACAACACAATGTAATTAAAACGTTTAGCTGTCTTTACAGAGTTATCTCCCTGTAGTGTTAGGTACCACCTTAAGTCAATGTTATTTAGTATGCAAATTTATTGGCATTTGCACGTATCATTTCCATGGAGATTATATAACTTTTACATTATGAGTGTACATGTTAAATAAACGTTAACTTAGTATTTAGGTTTGGGATTAACGACTTATAATAAGTCAATGGTATTTGATATGCAGTTGTATTAACATTGGCACATCTCATTTACATGGAGATTGTTTCAGCCATGTAACTCAGTCATGGTTCATTGGCTTTGAATATTTGCATAACTTGTGTACGATGTTTAAGTATTGCTATTTTGATTATAACATTTGCATAATCAAAACTACAAAAAGGCGAGACATATCTGTGTGATAACAGTGTATTGAATAAAATTGATATCCATAACAAGTATTAATAAAGTTCTATACGGTAATATTGGTCTAAACTTTGACTAAAATATATTAATTTGTTATAGAAAAAACTTTAGGTAGCTTTATTAGTCCCTTATCAAGACTAAAATAATCATCATTGCCGAACACATAATTCATTGACAAGGTCTTCCCGTATCGACAGGACATACACAGAAATATTTGCCACTGGTCTTTACTTAAACAACCATTCACTCATAAATGCATTAGTAAAAATGAGTAAGGTAAATTGTATTGTTTGTCTAGTATCTCAGATCCATTAAAATATACTTGGAAATTAAAAAAAAAAAAAAAAGAAACCAATACCCCTAGCTCCCATTGCTAAATACTCCTTACAGAACAAATACCGTTCTAACCAAACAGAAAAGATAGAAATGTAGTGATCCTTAACATTTCAATCCTTTTTATCTCGCCTTGACAGAGTCAAAAAGCTAGAAATAGCGGTATGCTGTTTCCGGCGAGGACAGCAAGCAACAGTGTCAACAATGTATTAGTTTGTGATTAGGTCTAGTTTATGGTGACAGCAATTGGTAGGTCAATCATATTTGGTTTGCAGTTGTATAAGCATTCACTGGGGTAAAGCTGATGACCATTACTGCATTCACGGTCATCCCAAGATGTTGGATGAAAAATTAGGTCAGTTTCTGTATTGTCTGTTAAAGGGTTAATATAACATTGTCATTGTTTTTATAAAGCATACATTGTTACGATGTAATTTTATAAAAGATTCACACAGGAATTACAAATTGCTACCAAGAAATGTGCATGAAACTGGAAATTAGATTTGAAAAAATAGGTAAGAGGACCGTAGATCATCACTAAAATATTTTCAAGATGACCGTAACATATAACGAGGATGACCGTGATTGGTAAACAGATTACCGTAATTTGTAAAGAATGACCATAAATTAATTTATAAAGGATTAAAGTAACTTTTAAAGGATGGCAATCATTACAAAGAAATATTGGTATTTGTATTACCTTTTTATACGTCAGCGTCGTTCGAAGACAGATGGTTTCAAGATAATTACTTTAGTATAAGTTTAATACCATAAAAAGAAGGTTTGGATTTATTTCAAGGGTTCAGGGGCAAACAGTCTAGAAATTAAGGGCCAAAAAGGAACCAAAACCAGCATTTTTCTAGTTTCCGGACAATAACTTGTGTATAACTGTATGGATCTCTCTGACATTATACCACAAGGTTCCACATAACAAAGGGAAGTCCAGGATTCAGTTTGGGATTAATTTCCCCTAACATTTATAAATAAGGGGCAAAAAATGGGCCAAAAAGAATAATTTTTCTAGTTTATATAGGCAATAACTTGTGTTTAAGTGTATGGATCTCTCTGAAATTATACTACATGTACAAAGATTCCTATTACTGTAACAAAATTTGTGTTTCATATCATTAATTATTATTATTATTACTGGAGTATTAATTAGGAAATTCATTAAAAAGGAATTAATTACAGCATAACCGAACATTCAATGAAATGTACTCTTTGGACACTTAATAACGATCTGTACGAATATTATAGACATATAACCTGCAGCCAATAAATGACCATGTCTACTGTGAAATAACATGTATCCTTCAGGGGTTAATTGCATGGTTTGACAATTAACCACATATTACTATAACTCCATAAACAGACGCCTATGTAACCGGCCTACAGCTATAGACATTTGTATGGACCACTGGACTATATAAGATCTCTCAATGGACTACAAGGACAGAATTCGATTAGACGAGAATTAGATTAGGACAGATTGGTACCGGAGATTCCGCCAAGGTCACCCCCCTCGTGGGTAGGCTGGAACATATGCGCTTAATATCCAAACGTACTACATCAGGATTGAAACTATACGATCACGTGCCCGTGTGAGATGTTGAACATTCGAACATTTTAACTTTAAAGACAGTTTGTGAACATTCGAACATTTGAACTTTAGAATCTTTCTTGACTTTGTAATTACTTAATATATTAGATATATTTATCCATTAATGACTTCGTCACATAAGTCACGATTTGATGCCATTTGACCACGATCGACTTGGATTGTCTAAAATAACGCGAAGGAATATAAAAGGTAAGAACTCAGTTACTTTAATTTTTCTTAATGGAAAATCAAGATATTTCTATGTCAGTACAAAAAGTAGAAATGGCTTTTCAAGGGATGGCACACATATTAAGTAAAGTTTTTGATTTTAAAGGAATTGAGGCCGTATTTTTAAAAGGCCGAAAATCTGAAGTTTGTTCACGAGATGTGGTTCAAATAAAACTTTTTATTGAGTGTTTTAAGGTAATATAGGTCAATTTAAAAATTATGAATATTATACACATTTTTTTTTATCAGAATGAAAGGTTATTTTTTTTTGTGTTATTTTTTGTGAGGTACGTGTTGTTTAAGAGATAGGATAGATTACATATATATGATTCTTAAAAAAATAAACCGTTTTTTTTTGTGAAGTTATAGAGAAGCTAGTTTTTCGTTTAAAGTAAATTTGTAAAAAGATAAAATGTTTAATACATTAGCATTTTTTGTTCCGTATTTAATGGTGGTTTTTGGTCATATTATGGGTTGTTTTTTTGAAGATACACTCAAGTTTGAAGTTAAGGGTACATTGAGGATACATTGTTTGCGTGTTATTGCCATTGATTATTATGGGTTTGCGCAGTTGGGTAGTGTGTACGCACATTTGTTTAGAGAAAACAAATAGTCTATAATTTTAGATTCCAACCCCTTCTTCGGTTGATTAACATAGGTGATGTTAGTAATTGAATGGTGCAAGTTTTTTTTTTATGGTGTTAGATTACGCCATATTTACATATTGTTAATAGGAAAAGAGACGTATCTTCAGAAAATAGCACATAAATATGTTTTGCCCTAAGGGATTTACATACTAGTATTGTTGTGGTAGATTGATATTTAATAAAAAAAAAAAAAAAATTTAAAAAGAGAGACATACGAACGTAATGAGAAAATTTAAGTGAAATAGATAATTGGTATTAAAGGAAAACTAGCTTTAAAGTAAAATTTATTTTTTTCATAAGCTATCATGAGGACTATTATTATAGATTAAGATAAGAATAAGGAAATAATTAATTAAGGAGTTGAAAAAAGAATCTTAACGATGTGTCAGTTTGTTCATAAGTAGGCATAGACTTTTTATACGACCGCAAAATTTGAAAAAATTTTCGTCGTATATTGCTATCACGTTGGCGTCGTCGTCTGCGTCGTCGTCGTCCGAATACTTTTAGTTTTCGCACTCTAACTTTAGTAAAAGTAAATGGAAATCTATGAAATTTTAACACAAGGTTTATGACCACAAAAGGAAGGTTGGTATTGATTTTGGGAGTTTTGGTCCCAACATTTTAGGAATTAGGGGCCAAAAAGGGCCCAAATAAGCATTTTCTTGGTTTTGCACTATAACTTTAGTTTAAGTTAATAGAAATCTATGAAATTTTGACACAAGGTTTATGACCACAAAAGAACGGTTGGGATTGATTTTGGGAGTTTTGGTTTCAACAGTTTAGGAATTAGGGGCCAAAAAAGGGCCCAAATAAGCATTATTCTTGGTTTTCGCACAATAACTTTAGTTTAAGTAAATAGAAATCAATGAAATTTAAACACAATGTTAATGACTACAAAAGGAAGGTTGGTATTGATTTTGGGAGTTTAGGTCCCAACAGTTTAGGAATTAGGGGCCAAAAAGGGACCCAAATAAGCATTTTTCTTGGTTTTCGCACCATAACGTTAGTATAAGTAAATAGAAATCTATGAAATTTAAACACAAGGTTTATGACCATAAAAGGAAGGTTGGTAAATTTGGGGAGTTTTGGTCCCAACAGAATAAGGGGCCCAAAGGGTCCAAAATTAAACTTTGTTTGATTTAATCAAAATTGAATAATTGGGGTTCTTTGATATGCCCAATCTAACTGTCATGACTGTGTATGTAGATTCTTAACTTTGGTCCCGTTTTCAAATTGGTCTACATTAAGGTCCAAAGGGTCCAAAATTAAACTTAGTTTGATTTTGACAAAAAATGAATCAGTTAGGTTCTTTGCTATGCTGAATCTAAAAATGTACTTAGATTCTTGATTATTGGCCCAGTTTTCAAGTTGGTCCAAATCGGGGTCCAAAATTAAACTTTGTTTGATTTCATCAAAAATTGAATAAATGGGGTTCTTTGATATACCAAATCTAACTGTGTATGTAGATTCTTCATTTTTGGTCCTGTTTTCAAATTGGTCTACACTAAAGTCCAAAGGGTCAAAAATTAAACTTAGTCTGATTTTAACAAAAATTGAAATCTTGGGGTTCTTTGATATGCTGAATCCAAAAATGTACTTAGATTTTTTATTATGGGCCCAGTTTTCAAGTTGGTCCAAATCAGGATCTAAAATTATTATATTAAGTATTGTGCAATAGCAAGTCTTTTCAATTGCACAGTATTGTGCAATGGCAAGAAATATCTAATTGCACAATATTGTGAAATAGCTAATTTTTTTTTTAATTAGAGTTATCTTTCTTTGTCCAGAATAGTAAGCAAGAAATATCTAATTGCAAAATATTGTGCAATAGCAAGATTTTTTTTTAATTGGAGTTATCTTTTTTTGTCCAGAATCAACTTAAATCTTTGTTATATACAATATACAATGTATATTCACTTTTTACTACCAACTGATAAATTAAAATAATCTTTACCATTCAGTGATAACAAGCAGTTTTTTTACATCTTAATATTTTATGATGTATTTAAATGAGTAGTTATTGTTGCAAACTCCATTAGAAATTTTAATTGAGATTAGTTTTGGAATAAGGGAAAGGGGGATGTGATTAAAAAAATTGGGTTCAATTTTTCTCATTTGAAATTTCATAAATAAAAAAGAAAATTTCTTCAAACATTTTTTTGAGAGGATTAATATTCAACAGCATAGTGAATTGCTCTAAGAGAAAACAAAAATTTTAAGTTCATTAGAACACATTCATTCTGTGTCAGAAACCTATGCTGTGTCAACTATTTAATCACAATCCAAATTTAGAGCTGAATCCAGCTTGAATGTTGTGTCCATACTTGCCCCAACCGTTCAGGGTTCAACCTCTGCGGTCGTATAAAGCTACGCCCTGCGGAGCATCTGGTTTTAATTGTTTTAGTTTTTAAGATGTTAGTTAAGTTTTAAAATCAGATTTCAATTTATACCCTAACGCTGAGCCGTATTGAAATGTATAAATAGGATAGGTAGTAGGTTTGAAATTTTAAAACAAATGAAACCAGGTGCTCCGCAGGGCGCAGCTTTATACGACCGCAGAGGTCGAACCCTGAACAGTTGGGGCAAGTATGGACAAAACATTCAAGCATGATACAGCTCTGAATTTGGATTGTGATCAAATTTTTGACATTACATGGTTTTTTTTTACACAAAACAAATGCCAAGATTTTACAAATCAATTAAAGATTTCTTCTTCAAACTTTTTAAATCTAAAATTAAATAGTTGACACAGCATAGGTTTCTGACACAGAATGAATGTGGTCTAATGAACTTAAAAGGTTTTTTTTGCCTTTGAGCAAATCACTGTGCTGTTGAATATTAATCCTCTCAAAAAAATGTTTGAAGAAATTTTCTTTTTATTTATGAAATCTGAAATGAGAAAAATTTAACCCCCCCCCCCCCCCCCCCCACTTTTTTTTCACATCCCCGTTTCCCTTTTTCAAAACTGATATCAATTCAAATTTCTAATGGAGTTTGCAACAATAACTACTCATTTAAATACATCATAAAATATTAAGATGTAAAAAAACTGCTTGTTATCACTGAATGGTAAAGATTATTTAAATTTATCAGTTGGTAGTAAAAAGTGTATATACATTGTATATTGTATATAACAAAGATTTAAGTTGATTCTGGACAAAGAAAGATAACTCCAATTAAAAAAAATTCTTGCTATTGCACAAATAGGATATTTCTTGCTTACTATTCTGGACAAAGAAAGATAACTCTAATTAAAAAAAAAATTTGCTATTTCACAATATTGTGCAATTAGATATTTCTTGCCATTGCACAATACTGTGCAATTGAAAAGACTTGCTATTGCACAATACTTAATATAATAATTTTAGATCCTGATTTGGACCAACTTGAAAACTGGGCCCATAATCAAAAATCTAAGTACATGTTTAGATTCAGCATATCAAAGAGGCCCAAGAATTCAATTTTTGTTAAAATCAAACTTAGTTTAATTTTGGACCCTTTGGACTTTAATGTAGAATTTGAAATTTGAAAACAGGACCAAAAATGAAGAATCTACATACACAGTTAGATTTGGCATATCAAAGAACCCCAAGGATTCAATTTTTGATGAAATCAAACAAAGTTTAATTTTGGACCCTTTGGACCTTAATGTAGACCAATTTGAAAACTGGACCAAAAAAACTTCAATAATGAAGAATCTAAGTACATTTTTAGATTCAACATATCAAAGAACCCAACCGATTCATTTTTTGTCAAAATCAAACTAAGTTTAATTTTGGACCCTTTGGACCTTAATGTAGACCAATTTGAAAACGGGACCAAAAGTTGAGAATCTACATATACAGTTAGATTCGGCATATCAAAGAACCCCAATTATTCAATTTTGATGAAATCAAACAAAGTTTAATTTTGGACCCTTTGGGCCCCTTTTTCCTAAACTGTTGGGACCAAAACTCCCAAAATCAATACCAACCTTCCTTTTATGGTCATAAGCCTTGTGTTTAAATTTCATAGATTTGTATTTACTTATACTAACATTATAGGGCGAAAACCAAGAAAAATGCTTATTTGGGTCCCTTTTTGGCCCCTAATTCCTAATCTGTTGGGTCCTAAACTCCCAAAATAAATACCAACCTTCCTTTTGTGGTCATAAACATTGTGTTTAAATTTCATAGATTTCCATTTACTTAACCTAAGGTTATTGTGCAAAAACCAAGAAAAATGCTTATTTGGGCCCTTTATTGGCCCCTTATTCCTAAACTATTGTAACCAAAACTCTCAAAATCAATCCCAATCTTTCTTTTGTGGTCATAAACCTTGTGTCAAAATTTCATAGATTTCTATTAACTTAAACTAAAGTTATGGTGCGAAAACCAAGAAAATGCTTATTTGGGCCCTTTTTGGCCCCTTATTCCTAAAATGTTGGGACCAAAACTCCCAAAATCAATACCAACCTTCCTTTTATGGTCATAAACCTTGTGTTAAAATTTCATAGATTTCTATTCACTTTTACTAAAGTTAGAGTGCGAAAACTAAAAGTATTCGGACGCCGGACGACGACGACGACGACGACGACGACGACGACGACGACGACGACGACGACGACGACGACGATGACGACGACGACGACGACGACGACGACGACGACGACGACGACGCAGACGCCAACGTGATAGCAATATACGACGAAAATTTTTTCAAAATTTGCGGTCGTATAAAAAAAAAAATTATTAGATATATAAAAAGGAAGGGATCATTATGATAAGGACACTTTATACTATTTTGGAAAAATGTAAAAGATTAAGGAGAACGACATTTTTTTTTTGCAACAAGGTGTTGTTGGTGTTGTTGTTGTCAAATATGAAAAATAGTCAGTAACAAGAGACGTAGTTGAAATTTTATCAAAGGAATCTTAAATGGTTTTTTTTTTTTAAAGAGTAATCAGAATAAATCTTTGGTCTTTATTTAGAGCTAAGAGTTAAGATTAAATAATGAGGCACTAAGGTTAAAGAAATAAAAGTATTACAATTGCTAACAAGGTAAAATATAATTTTTTATTAAAAAAAAAATTTTCATGTGTATCATGTAGGTGTTACATTAAATGATTGATTAACTTATTTGATAAATGTATATCTTAAAAGTAATGAATAAATAAACATATCTTGTTTTTATTAGGTAGATTTTCTCAAAATTGTAGAAGTTGTATACAAGATTTATTTATTTTCGTTTATTTTGTTTTTGTTTTAACCAGATAACTTGATAGTTTTTTTTTTTATTTATACAAAGAAAGTGTTTTATCAACTTTAGCTAGGCTTGAATAATCAACAGAACTAAAAGATTTACCAGACGATTGATAATGAAAAAAAAAAGAATCAAAAGGGAAGTTGACAATTTTTAGTTTTCCAAATTGAAATAAGTTTTAATTTATCAGTGGGGTTAAGGTGCTATCTTCATTGGAATAGCCATATTTTTGTACTGTTAATTTATTAAGAATATATCTTGGTTAGCCAAAAAGAAGGGTGCGAGTTCTAGTTCTAATGTCACGAACAGTTGGCACAACATGATGTCAACGCAATTGGTTGGAACAGATGTTACTGCTTCCAGAGAGACTGATGTCTTCCTCTGCGCCATTGATCAAGGATGAAACTTAACCCAATGACGATGTTATTAACAGCCTCTTAAGAAGGACGAACTAACCAGCTAGATGCGTCAACTACTTCGTAATGAAGATGATGATGACTGACACTTGTACAAAGATTTGCGCCCTTTCCAGTAGTTGATGAACATTATACTATGATGGTGACGGAAATAAAACATGAACTATTTATACTGAAATATTGAACTTATGATTCGAATGAACTATGTGTAAATATATCCAGATATTGGACTTGATGAATGTAATGAACTTATTATATCCTGATATTGGACTTATAGAACTTCATAAACTTTAGATGTGTGGTGATGGTTACCGGAAACCTTACAATGAACTATTAGGATAATCTACAGGAAGAAAAACTACCGTATTTTATTGAACTTTCATTCTATTTTGGATGGATGGCATAATATGTAACACAATTTGTGTTTCATATCATTAATTATTATTATTATTACTGGAGTATTAATTAGGAAATTCATTAAAAAGGAATTAATTACAGCATAACCGAACATTCAATGAAATGTACTCTTTGGACACTTAATAACGATCTGTACGAATATTATAGACATATAACCTGCAGCCAATAAATGACCATGTCTACTGTGAAATAACATGTATCCTTCAGGGGTTAATTGCATGGTTTGACAATTAACCACATATTACTATAACTCCATAAACAGACGACTATGTAACCGGCCTACAGCTATAGACATTTGTATGGACCACTGGACTATATAAGATCCCTCAATGGACTACAAGGACAGAATTGGATTAGACGAGAATTAGATTAGGACAGATTGGTACCGGAGATTCCGCCAAGGTCACCCCCCTCGTGGGTAGGCTGGAACATATGCGCTTAATATCCAAACGTACTACATCAGGATTGAAACTATACGATCACGTGCCCGTGTGTGATGTTGAACATTCAAACATTTTAACTTTACAGACAGTTTGTGAACATTCGAACATTTGAACTTTAGAATCTTTCTTGACTTTGTAATTACTTACAGTGACTTGACTGTTAGTGTTGCTATTCACCAATTGCAACTCATTCAAAATTTTGACCCAATTGCAATTTGTTTTATTAAATCAAATTGTTCAACTGGTCAAAAATTTGAACAAACTGTTCAGCCAAAATGTGAAAGTGTAAAGTGATAAAATAAATCATACTTACATTCCTATAAGACTGTAACTCCACTGTATTGATGTATTTCCTAAATCAGTCTATCAATCTGTATAGTTATATTATTGCCATTACCATACTAAAGGTGAACTGTTTTATTTTGAATTGCTATAAAAATGTCAAAACTAAGCTTTTATAGAGTTTTTCTTTCGAAAAGTATTCTATATTTATAAGAATCACACACTATGTGAATAAAAACATTTCATATTCAGTAAAATATTTGAAATTGCAATATGTTTGTAGGAAGGGGAGATAATCGCTTTTTGGTTTCAAAAAGTCTTTATTCAAAAGAATAGTATTTTAGGTTATCTCCCCAAGGAAGCATATTGTTATTTCATACATATTTTACTGAATATGAAATGTTTTGATTTAATAAAACAAATTGCAATTGGGTCAAAATTTTGAATGAGTTGCAATTGGTGAATAGCAACACTAACAGTCAAGTCACTATAATAAGATATATTTATCCATTAATGACTTGTCACATTACAAAGGAAAGGCTGGAATTGAGTATTGGGGTTCTTGCTCCAAGTGGGGTTTCAATAAGTTTGGGGGCAAAAACAGGGGCTCATATGAACATTTTGTAGTTTTGTCATTAACTTGTGTTGAAGTGTATAAATCTCTCTGAAATTATAGATCATTATACCACAAGTTTCCATACTACAAAGGGATGGTTAAAGGTTGCAGTCTTGTAATTGACTGCTCCATACATTGCCATAGGCTAACATACAAAACAGCTGCATGATCTTTGAAAATAAAAAAAAAATAAAAGTGCTACATAGAAAAAAGTTTCATGTTCATATCATGTATGTACTAATCTGAAATTGTGATTTAATCGAGAGAAAAAAAGGGGGTCTTGCCACGAAGAATAAAAAGTTACGCAATCCTGTAGTCAAAACATTTTTTTCTATATATATGTTTCAATTAAATTCAGCATAAACCTATAATCAAACAGAAAAAATTGAGTTCAGAAAAAAATTCAGAAAAATGCACTATTTTGTTTTCCTCCATGTTTTGACATGTACCGGAAACTGGAGTTGTAATACAAGACTGGTGCCGTTAACAATAATGACATGTCTAAAAAAATAATTCATTTACTTAGTTTCATTAAGTAGCCATATTTGAAAAAAAAATGCCATTAATAGAACTGTTTGGCTGTATTAATAAAAATAACCCAACTATTAAAGCAGTACGGCCCTTTCTGAAAACAGGCAAAATTTGGAAATCAGTCATGTCTACTAAATGATCTGTTAATCTCATTCTAGTCTATCTCTATGAATGTTTTCCTATTATTTGGATACTGTGGAGCTAGAAGAGTATTCTTATCTTTTATTTTTATTTTTTTCCTCCTGTTAAAATGAACCACATTCAATAGTTTACACCTCCCCCTTTTTTCAATGAAATCTACCCAAGTGGGCCTCTTGTTTAAGTCAAAATTGAAAAACTACCCAAAACTATTTCATATTAAAGAATATGCTACAATACAACTATCTGGACACAAGAAAGACCATACCTTTCTCTTTTTTGACTATACTGGTCTTTTTACATGCCTACTATATCATGGTTTTTAGACTGTACTTGACCCACTAATGCATATAAAATTTGAAATAAAATTTAAGAAAAAACAAAATGAATACTCAAGATGGTGTTTTTGGTAAGAATATTGATTACTTGCACTGTCACACCTTAATCACAAAAATCCTTGTCATGATGGATAGTTTTAGAAAAATTCTACTTTTTAAACAAATTTTTAACCCAAATATGGAAAATTCAATTAACCATTCAGTGCCGCAGACAGGAAAAGAAGTAGACTCATGAAAAATGAACATTTTGTGAAAATCTTTTCACCAAAAGTTCATTTTATACATATTCTACCTAAATGTCAACAATTGAGCCATGAAAATAATAACCCTAAAGAAAAACATTACTTTTGTATGTAGCTGTCTCTTCAACTTTGCTCTAATTTTCAATAAAACTGTGCAACTAAAATTTTCATCATAAGAAGAAGATTTCATTGAGAAAAAAATCTTTCTATGTTCTTTTTTATTGAAAATCATGTATGTAATATCATCAAAATCTCAATTTGCCTCAAACTGTTGTGCTTTATATCTATTAATACTTTTGAATGGTGTCTAGTATAAATATTTGTAAGGGTTTTTTGTTATTTCATGTACTTAACATTATGACACGTTATAGATCAAGTAAGAATTTCTACCATTACAATCATGCAATACTCACAGAATGCTTGTTTATTCCGTGACCCCATCTTGTCTGTACTTCAGAGTAATCTTGGACTACGCCTAAGCAGGTTTAAGATCATAATTTAAATGACACATCAATAATAAATCACATTCCGAACTATTTTGGAAGTGTTGAAACACACATAATTTTGTCATTGCCGGATATATGCAGAGTTGTTTGGTTTTATTTATCATACAGCTAAATTTTAATTTTATCTTCATTATATGTTTATGTGTTAAGAATCAGAATGTATTGTGTATTGTTGTCATTATGTCCCGTCAGGGGCCCTTAAATGGAAAATAAAGAACTTTGAACTTTGAACCTATAGTGCCGGTGGTACATTTTTTTGTAACTGGTATGCTGCAAGAAGCATCTTTTGCCTCTTCCTTTCCCTACAGATGTAAATCCTGATTTTCTCCAAGTTTATATATGTGCCTTTCTATTAATTGTCGTCTGGCATATAAATAACTTAGAAAAATATCAGATCAGATTTCTCAACGTATGTAAAATGTAAACAAATCACCACATGTTTTTTTGGTAATTGTACTGAACAGTTCGGCCCTAAATATACCGTCAAAGATAGTGAGTCCACTTTGGCACTAGTTCATTCACATGCACCATGTGCCTTTTAAACTAAAGATTATTTTTATTATACTTAATAACAAGAGGCTGTCACAACGACAGCAAACCGGAATTATTTACATTTATTTGTGTCCTGCCAATATCACAAGAACCATAACTGATGAACGGTGAAAGTGAAAATTGTCAATATCAAATTTGACCTCAATTTTGTCATCAGTATCAACATATTAAAATTTGAAATGCTTCGGTTGAATGGTTCATGAGTAAATGCAACAACATGAATGGAAATGCCATTTTTTCGATCTTTCAAGAACCATAACTCCTGAACGGTAAAAGTCAAAATCGACATTATTGAACTTGACCTCCATTTTGTCATCAGTAACAACATATTAAAATTTAAAAAGCTTCGGTTGAACAGTTCATGCGTAAATGCACGGACATGACTGGAAAAGCCATTTTTCAATCCTCCAAGAACCATAACTCCTGAACAGTAAAAGTCAAAATCGTCATTATTGAGGGTGCAATCAACAGTTTTTTTCTATGACGTCATATTTTGAGGGACCATGTACAAGTGACCCTTAGTGGTGGACTGATTAATAAAGATACCTGTATAAAACTAGATATCACTGGAATCAGAATGTTCTCTAGTTTATAATGGATAAAAAATAAGTGTACTTTTAATAGTATAAAAAAGTTTTATACAGAGAAACTGGGAAAAACATTGCCTAATTTAAGCTTAAAAAACCTGAAATCAGGTCATTTGCATACCCCTGAAGACATGATACCTGCACATTTTTCATAAACAAAGTTGTATGAATTTCATAGATTTTTACCTGGTCTTTCAAAAAATTTATGCTTCAGGGTATGTTCGCCTGCTCCGAAAAGAGCTACAGTGGCTGCAAATAAGTTTTGAATTTTCACTGCCAAAAAAACAGACTGTTTACAGTGTTGTCTCCCCTCAAAACATGAATATTTAATCAAATTTTTTAAATTATTTTAATCATTCAACCTGTTTTAATTGAAGTTAATTAACATATCTTTACAACCAAATACAAAAAAAATGATTCTTTTCACCAATTATGTTGATAAAAAGGGACTTCCCTCCATGTCTATTTTTAGTTGGGGAATAACCCCTAGTTTTTTTATACGAAACTGTTTATAGCTCCCTTAAGCAAAACCTTGTATGCGATATATAAAAAATTCTCAACTTTTCTGAATCTGTACACTATACCGATTAAAATGATGTCTTACTTTAAGGATTGTGACCACAAATAGTGAAACTACAGCTCTTTTTTTAAGTCCCGCAGTAGTGGCATATTGGCCAGTGGCAAACAGTTTAACTGGCAAATCCCAAACATTTCCTGTATCACATTTCATCAGTTTTACAAAGAAAATAAATCATAAAATAGGGTTTCTTTTGAATAAATAGAATAAAAACTATGAAATAGGCATGAATAAAGTTACTTTAAATAGATTTTGTCCCTAGTACTATGTGAACTAAGTTATAGCTGAGTTGAGAAAATATTGAAATAGTGTTTTTCTTAGGAATGGCATGTGTACCTTTTTGACTATAAAAAGTACCAAATACATATTATAATAAAACTTTATGTTACACTGATCAGGAGTAAAGGTCAAAGTAGAAAAAATCTACACTTTTCATATGCAACTTTCGGTTCCAAATATATGAGAGATTGAAAAAAAATATCATGACGTCGCAAAAAATTAAAAAACTTCAATATTCGCACAGAGTCTGTTTTTTTTATATCTGGTTGCTATGTACAAATCTGTAATATTTGCATTAAATATACCAAACTGATGCTTTTAAATTAATGTATACATGTCGTACAATATTTTTCAGAATTATTTTACTCCATTCGCAAACACATTTCTATGCTAACCATCACTTTATTTTATATTTGCCCCTTAAGGGTGCAATCAACAGTTTTTTTCTATGACCTCATATTTTGAGGGACCATGTACAAGTGACCCTTAGTGGTGGACTGATTAATAAAGATACCTGTATAAAACTAGATATCACTGGAATCAGAATGTTCTCTAGTTTATAATGGATAAAAAATAAGTGTACTTTTAATAGTATAAAAAAGTTTTATACAGAGAAACTGGGAAAAACATTGCCTAATTTAAGCTTAAACAAGAGGCTGTCACAACGACAGCAAACCGGATTTATTAATATTTATTTGTGTCCTGGCAATATCACAAGAACCATTACTGATAAATGGTGAAAGTGAAAATCGTCAATATCAAATTTGACCTCCATTTTGTCATCAGTATCAACATATTAAAATTTGAAAAGCTTAGATTGAATGGTTCATGAGTAAATGCAACAACTTGAATGGAAACGCCATTTTACAATCTTTAAAGAACTATAACGCCTGAACGGTAAAAGTCAAAATCGTAATTATTGAACTTGACCTCTATTTTGTCATCAGTAACAACATATAAAAATTTCAAGAGCTTTGGCTGAATGGTTCATGAGAAAATGCACGGAAATGACGGGAAACACCATTTTTCAATCTTTCAAGAACCATAACTCCTGAACGGTAAAAGTCAAAATCGTCATTATTTAAATTGACCTCTATTTTGTCATCAGTTACAACATATTAAAATTTGGGAAGCTTTGGTAGAACAGTTCATGCGTAAATGCACGGACACGACTGAAAACTCCATTTTTCAATCTTTCAAGAACCATAACTCCTGAGCGGTAAAAGTCAAAATCGCCATTATTGAACTTGACCTTCATTTAGTTGTCAGTAACAACATATTAAAATTTTAAAAGCTTTGGCTGAACGGTTCATGAGTTAATGCACGGACAACATTTGATTGCCGACCCCCCGACCGCCCGACTGCCCGGACGCCCGACTGCCCAGCCGCCCGACCGCCCGCCATACATCCCCAAATCAATAACCGACATTTTTGTCACAAAAATCCGGTTAAAAACCTGAAATCAGGTCATTTGCACACCCCTGAAGACATGATACCTGCACATTTTTCATAATCAAAGTTGTATGAATTTCATAGATTTTTACCTGGTCTTTCAAAAAATTTATGCTTCAGGGTACGTTCGCCTGCTCCGAAAAGAGCTACAGTGGCTGCAAATAAGTTTTGAATTTTCACTGCCAAAAAAACAGACTGTTTACAGTGTTGTCTCCCCTCAAAACATGAATATTTAATCTAATTTTTTAAATTATTTTAATCATTCAACCTGTTTTAATTGAAGTAAATTAACATATCTTTACAACCAAATACAAAAAAAAGATACTTTTTCATCAATTATGTTGATAAAAAGGGTCTTCCCTCCATGTCTATTTTTAGTTGGGGAATAACCCCTAGTTTTTTATACGAAACTGTTTATAGCACCCTGAAATTGACCTCCATTTTGTCATCAGTAACAACATATTAAAATTTGGGAAGCTTTGGTTGAACAGTTTATGCGTTAATGCACGGACACGACTGGAAATGCCATTTTTCAATCTTCCAAGAACCATAACTCCTGAACGGTAAAAGTCAAATCGTCATTATTGAACTTGACCTTCATTTAGTTGTCAGTAACAACATATTAAAATTTTAAAACCTTTGGTTGGACGGTTCATGAGTTAATGCACGGACAACATTTGGTTGCCGCCCGCCTGGCCGCAGAATGCCCGGCCGCACGCCGCCGTACATCCCCAAATCAATAACCGACATTTTTGTCACAAAAATCCAGTTAAAAACTGCATATAAATAAATATTTGTTTGCGACACCCTTGATTTGTTTTCATAATACTGTTACGGGGACGGATCATTGTGTATAAGTTAATAACATTTGGTTGAAGCAAACCAATTTTTGGGATAAGGGGATGGATTGTGTAAAACTTGGTTGGTTGATAATATATCACAGGAGCTGGAGTTATAATATCTTATCAACCAACCAAGTTTTACAACTCCAGCTCCTGTGGAGATAAGAGTAAACATTACATAATATACAGATATAACAGATTGTCTAAGGGTAAAACTTAATGCCCCCTCCCCTACAACAGGGGCACAAAATTTATAAAATAAGTTCTTGGAATAAATATATGTTATGTAACTTAATTTTAAGCTTCATATGGACAAGTTTTTGTTACAGGACACATACTGAAAAGTATATGCAGGCCAATATGTGCAGAGATTAAGTCCAGCATGAATTCACTATTGGCCTGCATAAATGTAGCCGAGACAGGCTTAAATGAAATTGGAAAACATTTGCCATCAGATTTGATGGTTGTATTGAATACATCCAAATGGACAATACCACCAATATACGCCTGGATGATTGAAAAGGTAAGTACAATAGTTCTATTAAATCAAAGCACTGTAAGCGCTGTAGGCAGTTAACCAAAAACCAAGGCAAACATAATTATGAAAACTGTGGCAATGTTGCTTCAATTTTTTTTTCTTTCAAAAGAACAAACATTTAACATTCATAAATTGTACATTTACGTTCATTTTATGAATTAATCCACATAAAGCAAATAATTCATATTTTATCATGGTTTTCAAAAGCAACGCATTTTTCAAGTATATTTTTTTCATGGTCATGAGTCTGCAGCGGTACAAGTTTGCAATGATTGCAGTTCTTCTAGTTGATAGTTAACGTTGGTATTAGTTGACTTTAGTACGAGCTTGTAAAAGTATGAATGGACTTGCTTCCCTGGAAAGAAAACTGAGTTTGTGTTCTACAGTACAAAAGTTATGAGACACAAATCAGACAAATATTTACTACTACAGGGATCAAAGGTGAGGTCTTACTGACCTGCCCATAGCAAATGTAAATGACCCCCACCTTCACCCCAAGTCCATGATGTCTAAGTTTCGAATAAAAGTCAGGTAATTATAAAACAGTTGGTCAAACATTCTTTGGCTTGAAAAATGTTTTCTTTAAAATGATCCATATTAAAATGAAAATTTTTATAGGACCAGAAATAATTCTAAATATAATTAAGGAAAATTCTTTAAACCTACTCATTTTTTAAATAAAATTTTATAATAAACAAGAAATAATTGTAACATAATCATGATAATGCTGTTAGTTCTAGCAAAGTGATATGCATATGTGATGCCTATGAGATTGACCTTGTATGTCATTCAATCTTTTTAAAATGACAAACAGGAACGACTATGGATTAGGAGTTGGTATCTCAATCTTTAACAAGTTCTCAAAACACACACAAGATGGGAAGGGGTGACCCTAGGGACAACCCTTATATTTCATCTGATTTTTTATATTGTCCCATACATGAATATACATATATGGTTTAGTGGTGGGGATCTTGACCATTATCAAGTTTTCAAACAAGAAGGGGTGGGGTGACCCCTATGACTTCCCCTATATCTTATTGATTCGTTATATTGTCCAATACATGAATATAATTATATGGTTGATGGGTGGGGTTCTCATCTGTTTACAAGTTATCAAACAGGAGGGGGGAGGGTGACCCTAAGGACTCTCCCTATATTTCATTTGATTAGTTCTTTTGTCCCATAGATGAATATATATGGTTTAATTTGACTGATTCCAAGTTCTCAAACAGGAGGGGTGGGTGATCTCAGGGATTTCCCATATATTTTATTTGATTTGTTATATAGTCCCATACATAAGTATATGTGGTTAAGTGGAGAGGATCTCGACTGTTTCAAAGTTCTTAAACAGGAGGGTGTACAGTGACCCTAGGCCAGACTCTCCTTTAATTCATTTAATTTGTTATATTGTCCCATACATGAATATATATGGTATAAGAAGTGTTTTCCATAAGAACCGGCCGCCGGCCAAATTGACTGTTTCAAACAGTTATTTGGCCGGTTCAATCGTCATCAGTCAAAAAAAAAATAGGTGCATATTTTACTTATACGACTATTCTATACGTCGTTACTTTATTATTATCTAGAGGTTTTATTTAATTTTGAGAGTTCCGGTTTGTATTTCTATCGGAACACATGGCCGTTATCCATCGAAAGAGACTTATTAGAAAAATCCCGAGAGATATCGAGTATATATGCAAGTCATGCAATGTCAAGGTCGTTAAAAACTTTCATTTGTTGAACTGTTGACATTGAAACGTGGTCATTAATTTGTGTTTTAATTTCATAGATTTCTATTTACTTATACTAAAGTTATGGTGCGAAAACCAAGAATAATGCTTACTTGGGCCCCTTTTTGGCCCCTAATTCCTAAACTGATCAGACCTCAACTCCCAAAATAAATCCCAACCTTCCTTTTGTGGTCATACACCTTGTGTCAAAATTTCATTGATTTCTATTAGCTTAAACTAAAGTTATTGTGCAAAAACCAAGAATAATGCTTATTTGGTCCCTTTTTGGCCCCTAATTCCTAAACTGTTTGAACTAAAACTCCCAAAATCAATCCTAACCTTCCTTTGGTGGTCATAAACAGTTAAAATTTCATAGATTTCTATTCACTTTTACTAAAGTTTGAGTGGGAAAACTAAAAGTATTCGGGCGACGACGACGCAGACGACGACGCAGACGTGATACCAATATACGACCAAAAAATTTTCAATTTTTGCGGTCATATAATAATTTGCCAAAATATGTTTGTATCCTGCTTGTTTAAAATCATTAATAAAAAGAATGGGTCACCAGACTTATTTTCACACTACAGGTTGTGCAAAATTGTCAGATTTTGTATAGATTATGCATGGAAAACCCAATTTTGCGCCATAAAACGAAAACTGATCTGGTCCAAATACACAGTTATCGTCCTTTGATTTCGGTTGTCCACGAATATAGTCCTTAGTGTGGACAGTGTGTTACTTGCCAATTTTTGTTATACCCCTTCCAAATTTATTTCTCCATGTTTTATGCCTCATATAGCAAGTTGGGGGGTGAAATGACACTAAAAAAATTTGGGTCATAAATATTAATGTAAAGTAGTGATAAGTTCCAGCTGAAAAAGGTCAAAAATTAGCTCTTCGGAAGCTGTCAAAAGATTTCAAGACCCCCTTAACATAAAATTGTCCATATTTTGAGTTAGAGCTGATGAAGTTTTCTATAATTTTGATATAATTTGTCCCAAAAGTAGTACAACACACTGTAATAAACAGCTGCGCCATGAGCGCATGATACGCCCGATGTCTTATGTGGAAGTCTTATGCAATAATCATAAATAGTTTATGAGAAAGTTTTAAGCAATAACCATATATTGTTTTAGAGACACGGCGGGACATGTGAAACCCCCCCACCCTGTTTTTTTTTACAAAAACTAAATATTACCAAAATAAAATTTTGAATCAAAACCAAAAAGTATACAGATCTTTAGATTAATATATCAAAGAAGTGTGTAAAGATTTAAGCAATAATCATAACTTATTTTTGAGATACGGCGCGACATGTAAAAAACCCTCCCCTGTTTTACAAAATACTCAATAACTCAAAAATAAAATTTTGAATAATCACCAAAAAGTATACAGATCTTTAGATTAATAGAACAAAGAAGTGTGTTAAGTTTTAAGCAATAATCATAAATAGTTTTTGAGATACGGCACAACATGTAAAAAAAAAAAAACTCCCCCTTTTTTACAAAATACTAATAACTCAAAAATGAAATTTTGAATCATCACCAAAAAGTATACAGATATTGAGATTAATATAACAAAGACATGTGTAAAGTTTTAAGCAATAATCATAAATAGTTTTTGAGATATGGCGCGACATGTAAAAAAAACCACCCCCTTTTTCACAAAATACTCAATAACTAAAAAATGAAATTTTGAATCATCACCAAAAAGTATACAGATATTGAGAATAATAAAACTAAGAAGTGTTTAAAGTTTTAAGTCATAATCAAGAATCGTTTTTGAGATACAGTGCGACATGTGAAAAAAACACACCCCTGTTTTAGTTATAAAGTGCCGTAACTCAAAAAGTTTAAATCTTATTTTCACCAAAAAGTATACAGATCATTTGACCATCATAAGAAACAACTATATTAAGTTTCATGAAATTTGGATAAGTCGTTCTCAAGTTACGGTGCGACATGTTTACGCCGGACAGACGGACAGACGGACAACGGTATACCATAATACGTCCCGTCTAAAAGACGACGGGAAAAAGACGACGGGCATAAAAAAATTATAAATATTAAAAATCTGTATTCTCTTCCTCAAAATATATTAATATTATTTTTGTAGGGAGACCTTACAACAGAGGAAATCTTAGATTTCAGTTTAGGTATAGGTCTGCTTTTTGTAATTAGAAAAGAAGATGTGGAATACCTAAACAACAAGCTGAAGGAAACAGGCATAAAAGGCCTGCATATTGGACATGTTCAAATAAAAAAAGGTAACATTCTTTACAATGATTTTTGCAACATTATTTGCAAGCCTATTAAAGGTACCACTTTTCTGAAGAAGAAAAATAACAAAAACAAATAAATGTTATTACAAAAAAGGTCACTGTGTATCATGGTACAGTGGACATCTATGTACTAACCAAGCGGCATGATCGATTTTGAACTGACACGGTAACGAAAATCTTTGTTTGGTTTTATCAACATTCAGTGTACATTTCTCAACATCTGAAACTCCTGATCTAAAATAATTTTCGCATTGATTTTTTCCTATTTATAAGACAATTTTAAATTCTAATAAGAACAATTAACTTGTAAATGCGCAAATAGTTGTGAATGCCAATTTAATAAGTCCAATCTACCCAGAACCACATGAGTGAACAATTGATCACATGACACAAATCAGAACGAGGTTGATCCTTATAAACCCTGAAACCAAATTTCAGAAACCCTGGCATTGTAGTTTTAGAGAAAAATGTGAAGAAAAATATTCATGGGACAAACAGACCGACAGATGGACTGATCGACAGACAGACTGACAGATGGACAGACAAAGGTAAAACAGTAAATCCCTCTTTTTAAAGCGTTAAAAGGGGAGGGGGTATAAAAATGAGGTGGGGTTAAAAATGTTTTGTGAGATCTTAATCCTCCCCCTCGATATCAGGATGTAGAAAAAACTAACACACTACAATACTTAATTTGCATTGAATGCATGCTTGATATATATCATTTCTTCAGCTTATGATTAACTGTATATAATTGTTTGTCAAGTTTATATTATCCATTCAGAAAGAATTTTTATGTGTTTGAGCAAATTGCTTTGGTGCTCTGGTTTTGCTTACTTTAAAATGTCTCAATTTGATCAACTTTGCATTATTTATTTTTTTTATTGTTTTTAGCTTTGATAAATAAAATATAGCCAACCTAAATCAAACAGTTGATAATCATTAAAATGGTGTTTTATACTTTTTGCAAGTCATTTGTACATCTATAATTATATGTGTTTATTTGCTTCCTTATAGAACTATGCATTATCTTAAAATCCTCATTAATGGCATGGAACTCCTAAAGTAGGTAGACTTTGTCATTTTCAAACAATAGGTTTGGATAAATGAGGCCCTACATATATGACAACACCTTTCTCAAGCTTTGCCAATCGTTTTAGGACTAGCATGATGTATTAATGTGACACGTTTAATTCTCATCTTTTGTAAAATATTTGCAGATTCAAAACTACAGATACAAAATTTGAAAGTCAATTTGTATAAGTCTTGGACAAAAACTGAGAAAAGAGATAGAATAGCAGTTTTCATTGAAAATAAAGGTAATTATTAAAGTGATGGAAATATGAAACAAAATTGCATCTCTTCTGATTTCTACAGTTATAAGATAGTGGTATCACGTCTTCGTCGTCTGTTCCTTTTGAATTAAAAAAATAGGAATCTAGGTAATTTAAACACCAGTTTATGACCATAAGAGGAAGGTTGGGATTTATTTTAGGGGTTATGGTCCCAATAGTTAAGGAATTAGGGGCCAAATTAGCAATTTACTTTTTTCCACCTCCCCCTTTCCTTTATTCCCCAAAACATGTTTTGCCCCAAGATGTGGTCAGTATCTCAAATTGAATTTCTAATGAAGTTTGCAACCATAATTACCCATTGAAATAGATACTAACAGTCTTGAAATATAAACTGATCAATTATTGGTAATATTAATTATTTGGAAAACAAAAGGTCCTGGAATGGAGTATTTTCTAATCAACAGCATTGTCCTATATTAGTTTTAAATAAAGTTAAATTCTTTGATTCGCTGTTTTACGTCATGCCCGTAAAACAACGTCATGCCCGCTAACAAATTGAAAACTGTACCTATACACCTTATTTTTAGTCCAGACTTTTAGTATTCGTATTGTTATCTTAGAAAGTCTTACTGATTAAAATACTACAATAGGTAACAATTTGACAATTTAGTAGTGTCAACCCTGTGATTATGACCCGTGTTATAATATAGCATATTAATCCTGAATACACCGTTTGGTGGTGCGCCTGTCAGATGCGGAACGTACAGATAAGGTAATAGGTAACAGGTGAATATACTATTGGTATCGGTATCGGACTCGACCCGGAACTTCTTAATTATTAGCAATATTAATTACGTGGAAAACAAAAGGGCCTGGAGTGGTGTAATTTTTAATCTACACCTTGGTACTATATTAGTTATATATAAAGTTGAATTCTTTGATTCGTCGTTTTTACGTGATGACAGCTGACAAATTGGACCTCCTCGTTATTTTAGTATTATAGATTATTAGTAACTGCTAAATATAAATTGACATCTATAGTATGTGACAACATTTTGAGAGGGAATTGATGTTTGCTATATACCACTGTACATTCAAGCACACTTTATTACAATACCACTATATCAATACGAATGAATTTTTGGCACTGTATTAAGAAATGATTTTACTTAAAGGGGCACTAGCTGCCAAATTCATGTTCACTGATTTGTCTCAAATTCTCATATTTTATTTATAACAATGTAAAACATTTTTCCTAACTATCAAAAATATCAAATATTCTATGACCATATGAGCGATGTAAACATAAACACAGTTATAAATAGATTAAGCAACTCGTGCAATTGGATTTTTATAGGTCTGTTAAATTTTGTATTATAGATTAAAAATTTATTTGTTGCAGAAAGCTCGACATAGGGATAGTGATGCGGCGGCTACGTCGTCATCGGTGGCGGCGGCTTTAGCTAACTTCTTAAAAGCTTTATATTTTAGAAGGTAGAAGACCTGGATGCTTCATACTTTGTATATAAATGCCTCATGTTACGAAGTTTTCGTCAGTCACATGTCCAATGTCCTTGACCTCATTTTCATGGTTCAGTGACCACTTGAAAAAAAAGTTAAGATTTTTTTGTAATGTTAAATTCTTAAAAAAGTAATTGGATAACTATATTTGGTATGTGCATACCTTGCAAGGTCCTCAAGCCCATCAGACAGTTTTCACTTGACCTCGACCTCATTTCATGGATCAGTGAACAAGGTTAAGTTTTGGTGGTCAAGTCCATATCTCAGATACTATAAGCAATAGGTCTAGTATGTTCGGTGTATGGAAGGACTGTAAGGTGTACATGTCCAACTGGCAGGTGTCATCTGACCTTGACCTCATTTTCATAGTTCAGTGGTTATAGTTAAGTTTAAGTGTTTTGGTCTGTTTCTCATACTTTAAGCAACAGGTCTACTATATTTGTTGTATGGAATGATTGTAAGGTGTACACATCTAGAGGGCAGATGTCATGTGACCTTGACCTCATTTGCATGGTTCAGTGGTCAAAGTTAAGTTTTTGAGTTTTGGTCTTTTTATCTAATACTATATATGTGTAACCGAGGGGCGAGGTTACGGGGTCATGATTTTATTCATAAAATCATTAGAAAAACAATTACACTATGACGGTCACCAATATCTCAGGAACTAGTTGCTGCAGTTCACGAAAATCCAACACATTCAAGTTATATGATTTAATTCCAAGCCAAAGTACTAATATAAACTATACAAAGGATAATGTCAATATAATGTGACTCCTAGTGTATCTAACTGATGTTCTTCTAGTATAATCTCTTGTTCTCAACTGAATTTACAAAGTTTACAATAAGTATTTATACTAGATATCAAAAATAGACAATTCTCAATTAACATGACAATACTCAAATTAAAAATGACATTTCAAAACTTTAAGCTATATAAGTGACAGCATTCACATTAATTAATACAAAAGATAATTATAATTTATAATACTCATATAATCTCATTCTTTCAATAATTTTCACACCTTTAGTATGAATTAACGTCTTTCATATTAATTTCTGTAACTCAATAAATCTGTCTCAAATATTTGAAAATCATATGTCACTAATTAAGATTAATACATTATTTGTCTATACATGTAAACATTTAAATTTAAATTTGTAAAACAATATATTTTCCAAAAGTCCAATTTCTAAATAAATGATAAAATTAAAATTAAGTCCAAATTAGCCTGGTGACATATGCCATAGGTCAACTATATTTGGTGTATGGAAATATTTTATGATCTTCATGTCAGTTGCGCATGTTTTATTTGACCGTGACCTCATTTTCACGGTTCATTGCACAGTGTTAAGTTTTTGTGTTTTGGTCTATTTTTCATAAACTATAAGTAATAGGTCAACTATATATGTTGTATAGAAGCACTGTTAGCTGTAGATGTCTGCCTGGTATGGTTCATCTGACCTTGACCTCATTTTCAAGGTTCATTGGTCTTTGTTTATTTATCTTGGTTAATGTTAAGTTTATGTGACAGTTGTAATAAAGCTTTATACTAAGGACTATCAACATAATATCAATGATTAGTATAGAAGGCGAGACATTTCAGCGTGTGCACTCTTGTTTATATATCTCGTAGCTAGTGCCCTTTAAGTCATGTATTATTTGTGAAACATTAGGTTCAAGACCACAATTATTTGGTAGTGCATTTCTTTTGGAACATAAATGAAAATTAAAAAATTCCCACCTGTGCTTTCTCAATGTAATTTTTACAGTGTGTTGTACTACTGGGACAAATAGTATAAAAATTATAAAAAACTTCATCGGCTCTAACTCAAAATATGGAGTATTTTATGTTTATGGCGTCTTGAAATCTTTTGACAGCTTCCGAAGTGCTAATTTTTAACCTTCAGCTGGACCAAATCACTACTTTCTTTTATAATTCTAGACTCAAATTTTTTTACAGTGTAATTTCACCCCCTTACTTGCAATTTGAAGCATTAAACGTGAGGAAATGAATTTGGAAGGGGTAACCCACTGTCAACACTAGGGACTATATTCGTGAACAAAAAAAAATCAAGGGATGACAATTGTGGTCTCTGACCATTTAATCAAATGATTTAAAAGGGCGAATTTTCTGTACAAAGTCGAGAATTATGTAGACTTTTGAAGCCTAAACTTTCTGTTGCCTTAAATACAACATAAAGTTCCAACAACTATATCAATAGAGAACCACAAGTTTACAAAATTAAAGCAAAACTTTTGATTGACAGATTTCATTCATCATTGCTAAACTATGAACTTAAAATATCTGACACTTTCTCCCACCCCCACTTCTTGTATTTGCTGGAAAATTTCCCAAAATACACAGTTGATATTAAATTATTTTTTAAAAGCCTATTGGTGAGGGGAAAAAAATTACAATTAAAAGTTTTATTCGTTTAAACAAGTCAGATGCATTTACAAAGTTATGTTTATTTTCTTGGGATTCCAAGCATGTACGGTATTGTAATTATGGTACATAATTTGGCTAAATTTTTAAGTTGCAAGTGAGAAATAAATATAGACACAGACATACAAATTAATAAACTAACCTTTGGCTTGAAATAATATTTCTATCTTTCATTACAGATTTTATGAAAGACTGTTTTCTTGAATTACTGTGCAATGATGAAATTGTGAAAGTGAGAAAGGGATGTTTCGGAACTTCAATTATCTGACATTTCTTTAATTTATGAAGAGTTTTTTTGGGAACAACCGCTCAATGTTTTTTTATGAATATATATCCCTTTTATGTCCGAGGGGTTAATATAAGTTGCATTCTATTATATATTTTTTTGGTAAAAAATCACTTTTTAATACAAAAGGGCTCATATTTTTCCCAAAAAAATGTATTTATCTGGTATCAATTGGTCAAAACATGTTCAAGAATTTTGTAATATTCATGGACTTCTAATAAACACATGCAGTCAGGGGTACTACTTGTACAAGTAATTTTAATTACTTGTTAAATGAAGAAGTTATATTAATATACTTATAAAAGTAAATTTATGGGATGCTTATACAAGTGAATTTTATTTACTTGTATAGTAAAAAAAAATATTGGCCTAGTGATGTCCCTTATACATTCAGATTTTTTTACTTGTAGAAGTAAAAAGTCATCCTATCTTCATTTATTGAGAATTCTTATAAGTTCTTTGCTCTAATAGAATTCTAAATTATCTGCCCTTTGCAGATGTCTTTACTAATCATTTAAGTGTAATTTCATGGACAATGAAAATTCTATTTGTCTGTTATCTTCAGCTGGTATATAATTGTTCTGCCAGCATACAATACATACAATATAATTGCAGTTGAAAGAAACTCTTCTTCAACAGATAAACCACATAGAAGTAGAAGTTCTGCGTACTTTTTCTAACAACGAACATTTTTTATGTGGAATGAAAATACAGGGCACTGTTTTGTCCTTCACAAGTATTTTCCTGTTAAATATTTATATTAGAGCACTCCAACTTGGGATGCTTAATCAAATATTTACACAGACATTTAATTTTACTCAGTGTGGTGAGGTGCCTATAGGTTTAAAATTATTATATACGGTAAGACTGATTTATAAAACTTTTTATAATACTTTCCAAAAAAAATCTGTGGAGGAAATGGACATGATAACATTGCAATATATTTATTAAATTTTATTTCTGTTTTGAAAAAACAGCTGCGGGCCAGTCCATTAAACAAGGAATTAAATTGTTGTGGCCTAAGTAGATGATAAAGTTCATTTGTAGAACAATATAGCAAAATACTAATATTTAAAAAATATCATTTATACCTGCGCACCCCCTTAAGGGGTCAACTGACCTTTTTTGTCATTTGACTTACTTGTAGGTCTAAGTTTGCTGAATATTATTGCTGTTTACATCAGTGGCGGATCCAGAACTTTTCCTAAGGGGGGGCCGCTCCAGTCATACTTCAATGATTCCCTATATAATCAACCAAATTTTTCCCCTGAAAGGGGGGGGCGGGCCCCCCAGGCCCCCCCCCCCCCTGGATCCGCCTATGTACATTTTATCTCTATCTACATAATAATATTCAAGATAATAACCAACCAGGTGCTCCGCAGGGCGCAGCTTTATACGACCACAGAGGTCGAACCCTGAACAGTTGGGGTAAGTATGGACAAAACATTCAAGCGTGATACAGCTCTGAATTTGGATTGTGATCAAATTTTTGACATTACATGGTTTTTTTTTTTACACAAAACAAATGTCAAGATTTTACAAATCAATTAAAGATTTCTTCTTCAAACATTTTAAATCTAAAATTAAATAGTTGACACAGCATAGGTTTCTGACACAGAATGAATGTGGTCTAATGAACTTAATAGTTTTTTTTTGCCTTTGAGCAATTCACTATGCTGTTGAATATTAATCCTCTCAAAAAAATGTTTGAAGAAATTTTCTTTATTATTTATGAAATCTGAAATGAGAAAAATTTAAACCCCCCCCCCCCCCCTCTTTTTTCACATCCCCGTTTCCCTTATTCCAAAACTGATATCAATTCAAATTTCTAATGGAGTTTGCAACAATAACTACTCTTTTAAATACATCATAAAATATTAAAATGTAAAATAAAGTGCTTGTTATCACTAAATAGTAAAGATTGGTTGGTAGTAAAAGTGAATATACATTGTTTATTGTATAAAACACTAAAAAAAACTTCATCAGCAACATTTTATATTGGCAAATTTACAATGAAGTTATTTACATAAAGTTATTGGCAAATAAAAATTGAAAATGACATCATAGTCATGTCTGGCAAATGTCCAACATACATTATCTAAAAACATTTTAGATAAGATAAGGAAACTAGAGGCTCTAAAGAGCCTGTGTCGCTCACCTTGGTCTTGTGCATATTAAATAATGGACACGGATAAATTCATGACATAATTGTGTTTTGGTGATAGTGATGTGTTTGAAGATCTTACTTTACTGAACATTCTTGTTGCTACAATTATCTCTGTCTATAATGAACTTGGCCCAGTAATTACAGTGGAAAATATTTTCTACAAATTTACAAAAATTTATGAAAAATGTTAAAAATTAACTATAAAGGGCAATAACTCCTTAGGGGGTCAATTGACTATTTTGGTCACGAAACTTATTTGTAGATCTTATTTTGCTGAACGTTATTGCTGTATACAGTTTATCTCTATCTATAATAATATTCAAGATAATAACAAACTAGAGGCTCTAAAGAGCCTGTGTCGCTCACCTTGGTCTATGTGAATATTAAAGGAAGCAGATGGATTCATGACAAAATTGTGTTTTGGTGATGGTGATGTGTTTGTACATCTTACTTTACTGAACATTCTTGCTGCTTAAAATTATCTCTATCTATAATGAACTTGGCCCATTAGTTTCAGTGGAAAATGTTAGAAAAAATTTACAAATTTTATGAAAATTGTTAAAAATTTACTATAAAGAACAATAACTCCTAAGGGGGTCAATTGACCATTTCGGTCATGTTGACTTATTTGTAAATCTTACTTTGCTGAACATTATTGTTGTTTACAGTTTATCTCTATCAATAATAATATTCAAGATAATGACCAAAAACAGCAAAATTTCCTTAAAACTAACAATTCAGGGTCAGCAACCCAACAACGGGTTGTCCGATTCATCTAAAAATTTCAGAGCAGATAAATGTTGACCTGATAAACAATTTTATCCCATGTCAGATTTGCTCTAAATGCTTTGGGTTTTGAGTTATAAGCCAAAAACTGCATTTTACTCCATGTTCTATTTTTAGCCATGGCGGCCATCTTGGATGGTTGGCCGGGTCACCAGACACATTTTTTAAACTAGATACCCCAATGATGATTGTGGCTAAGTTTGGTTTAATTTGGCCCAATTGTTTCAGAGGAGAAGATTTTTGTAAAAGTTAACGAGGACGACGACGGACGACGACGGACGCCGGACGCCAAGTGATGAGAAAAGCTCACTTGGCCTTTTAATCAAACTTTTTACCCAATATTTGACATTGAGAATTCATTCTAAGTAGCTATTTATGCCTCCATAAAAAATTGGTTGAAATTTAACTAAAATTTCAGTTTTTACCATTTTTTTTCTTCATATTTGCCATCTTCAATCACAATGAAATGGCTAATACATTGTATATTCATATTTGTTTTTCCATGCATTATATATTATTTTATATTTCGTGCTTACAAATAAATGCAAGTTACATATTATGCAATCAGAAACTCAGAAACTTATCTTACTTTCCTTTATCCTTCATCAATATAAGAATTGTGACAACTTTAAAATTGATCAGGTGTCTTTTTCAGACCACCACTTCTTGGTATGTTGCAAAAATACTTTTTTGGTTCAATAATTTTTTACCTATTTTATTAAATAAACAACAGAAACATCTTAAACTTGAATTAAAAGATTAACCAATCAAAACATTTGGTGTCCTAAAGTCAAAGTGATTTAAATAAAAACTAGAGGCTCTCAAGAGCCTGTGTCGCTCACCTGTTAATGTGTTTACTGATGTCGGCCATCTTCGTTGGTAGGCGGGGTCATTAGACACTTTTTTTTTAAAAGAGATACCCTAGTATTATGATTGTGGCCAAGTTTGGTTAAATTTGGCCAAGTAGTTTTAGAAAAGATTTTTATACAAGTTACAAAAATGACGAAAAGTTGTTCAATATTGACTATAAAGGGCAATAACTCCTTAAGGGGTCCTCTAACAATTTTGATCATGCTAACTTATTTGTAGATCTTACTTTGTTGAACATTATTGCTGTTTACAGTTAATCTCTATCTATAATAGTATTCAAGATAATAACCAAAAACTGCAAAATTTCCTTAAAATCACCAATTTTAGGACAGCAACCCAACAACAGGTTGTCCGATTCAACTGAAAATTTGTGAGGGGATATATCTTATTCTGATGGACATTTAAATCTTGAAAGATTTGCCCTAAATGTCTTAGTTTCAAAGATATAAAGCAAAAACTGCATTTTACCACTATGTTCTAATTTTAGCCATGTCAGCCATTTTGTTTTGTAGGCTGGGTTATCGGACACATTTTTTAAACAATAAACCACAATGATAATTGTGGACAAGTTTGGTAAAATTTGGCAAAGTAGTTTTAGAAAAGAAGATTTTTAGAAAAGTTACAAAAATGACGAAAAGTTGATAAAAATTGACTATAAAGGGCAATAACTCCTTAAGGAGTCGACTGACAATTTTGATCATGTTGACTTATTTGTAGGTCTTACTTTGCTGAACATTATTGCTGTTTACAGTTTATCTTTATCTATAATAGTATTCAAGATAATAACCAACAAGAGGCTCTCAAGAGCCTGAATCGCTCACCTGAATTTTTTTGGTTTAATCTCTCATCAATGATTATTTTGGCTTTTCAATTTATTTAAATGTTCTTTGAATCGTCCTATTTTCTTCAAAAGCAAAAAAAAATCATTTTCTCCTATGTTCTATTTTAGCCATAGGAGCTATGTTTCTTGACATACAAGGAAATGAAATATAAAATTTATACTAGATACTCTGAAACTCTGAAACTCATTTAGCCTAAGTTTGGCTGAAATTGATACAGCAGTTTCATAAGAGAAGATTTTTTAAAGTAAGTCAACATGATGAACAAATTGTGAAAAAAGTCTTTAAAGGGCAATAACTCCTAAAGAGGTCAATTGACAATTTTGGTCAAATTGACTTATTTGTAGATCTTACTTTGCTGATCATATTTGCTGTTTACAGTTTATCTTTATCTATAACAATATTCAAGATAATGACCAAAAACTGCAAAATTTCCTTAAAATTACCAATTAAGTGGCAGCAACCCAACAATTGGATGTTTGATTCATCTGAAAATTTCAGGGCTGATAGATATTGACCTAATGAACATTTTTACTCCATGTCAGATTTGCTCTTAATGCTTTCGTTTTTGAGATATAAGCCAAAAACTGCATTTGACCCCTATGTTCTATTTTAAGTAACGGCGGCCATGTTTTTTGACGGATCAAAAATCAAAGCACACACTTTGTGCAGGATAATCTAAGGAACAACCATGCTAAGTTTTAACCAAATCCATTCAGTAGTTTCAGAGGAGAAGATTTTTTAAAGTTAGCAAATATGATGAACAAATTGTGAAAAATTGTCATTAAAGGACAATAACCCCTTAAGGGGTCAATTGACAATTTTGGTCATATTAACTTATTTGTATATCTTACTTTGCTGATCTTTTTTGCTGTTTACAGTTTATCTTTATCTATAATAATATTCAAGATAATGACCAAAAACTGCAAAATTTCCTTAAAATTACCAATTAAGTGGCAGCAACCCAACAATGGTTTGTTTGATTCATCTGAAAATTTCAGGGCTGATAGATCTTGACCTAATGAACATTTTACTCCATGTCAGATTTGCTCTAAATGCTTTCGTTTTTGAGATATAAGCCAAAAACTGCATTTGACCCCTATGTTCTATTTTAAGTAACGGCGGCCATGTTTTTTGACGGATCAAAAATCAAAGCACACACTTTGTGCAGGATAATCTAAGGAACAATCATGCTAAGTTTTAACCAAATCCATTCAGTAGTTTCAGAGGAGAAGATTTTTTAAAGTTAGCAAATATGATGAACAAATTGTGAAAAATTGTCATTAAAGGACAATAACCCCTTAAGGGGTCAATTGACAATTTTGGTCATATTAACTTATTTGTAGATCTTACTTTGCTGATCTTTTTTGCTGTTTACAGTTTATCTTTATCTATAATAATATTCAAGAAAATGACCAAAAACTGCAAAATTTCCTTAAAATTACCAATTAAGTGGCAGCAACCCAACAATGGTTTGTTTGATTCATCTGAAAATTTCAGGGCTGATAGATCTTGACCTAATGAACATTTTACCCCATGTCAGATTTGCTCTAAATGCTTTCGTTTTTGAGATATAAGCCAAAAACTGCATTTGACCCCTATGTTCTATTTTAAGTAATGGCGGCCATGTTTTTTGACGGATCAAAAATCGAAGCGCACATTTTGTGCAGGATATACTAAGGAACAATCATGTTAAGTTTCATTCAAATCCATTCAGTAGTTTCAGAGGAGAAGATGTTTGAAAAATTGTTAACGACGACGACGACGACGACGACGACGACGTCGACGACGACGACGACGACGGACGCCAAGTGATGAGAAAAGCTCACATGGCCTTTTAGGCCAGGTGAGCTAAAAACTGCAAATTTTCCTTAAAATAACCATTTCAGGGGAAGCAACCCAACAACAGGTTGTCTGATTCGTCTGAAAATTTCAGGGCAGATAGATCTTGATCTGATCAACAATTTTACCCCATGTCAGATTTGCTCTAAATGCTTTGGTTTTTGAGTTATAAGCCAAAAACCTCATTTTACCCCTATGTTCTATTTTTAGCCATGGCAGCCATCTTAGTTGGTTTGACGGGTCACGCCACACATTTTTAAAACTAGATACCCCAAGGATGATTGTGGCCAAGTTTGGTAGAATTTGGCCCAGTAGTTTCAGAGGAGAAGATTTTTGTAAAAGTTTACGGACGACGGACGACGGACGCAGGACGACGGACAACGGACGCCAAGTGATGAGAAAAGCTCACTTGACCTTTCAGGTCAGGTGAGCTAAAAATTAAAAATTAAAATCAAGGGCAGATAATTATTGTGAATTTGATATGACAATTTGTGTGTTGAAAATAAAGCCTGTGACCACTTCTTTTAATTGATTTTTCAGGAGTATTTATGAAAACCAATTATCTCATTGAATTATAACCACTTCTGTTGTTTAATCATGACCCATATCAAATATTAAACACAGTGATTACATTTATGCTAATTTTAATGAAGAAAAAACAATGTTCATGACCACTAGTTTAATATTTGAATTTGAAAGTCCAATGATTTTATAGGATAAGTAGTGTTACGATGATCATTTTGAATTTCAAAACTTAAACAAGCATTGTTTGAAAACTGATTATTAAAGTGAAAAGTCCAAGGACCATAACTCTGCTCAAAAAGATAAGACTAGAACAAAATTTGAACTTGATCTGTAAGACTGTAATATGTCATGATAAAACTAAAATCATCAGACCAGAACAAAATTTGAACTTGCTCTGTAACTTGTCATAAAAAAACAATTATACCAAATATCAAAAAAAAATCTTCAAGTATTCATCAGTAGGGGAATAAAACATGTTCTGATAGAAGTGTACATTTTGTTTTCTACTTACTTCTTCTGTTGTTTCTTTTGATGACAATCCTCCACTTTTCCTTCCATTATCTAGGTCAAATTCAACAGCTAGTTCAGTACACTGAAAAACAAATTTTACAAATAAGATGTTTTAAATTAATTATAAATTTTCACTTTTTGTTTACCTACTAAAATTTATACTGCACTCGTTCTATTTGAGCAGTCAAAATGAGTTGAATGTATATTTTGCAGAGCGTGCCATATATTCTTAAAACTTTGTATGTCAAGTCAATTATACACTATCATTGTCTACATATATATAGGCATTTAAGTTTAACAATTCATAATTTGTCCTTGTATTTTCTGTGCTTGAAACACAAAGCAAAAAAGTTATAAATACATTGAATATAGTACAAAATAAATCAGTCCAATTTAATTTAGGATGCTAAATGATTTATTGTAAATAAGATAACAAAAGACATAGTTATCAGTACATATTCAATCGGAATAGTTGAATTTTCTTTTTCAATGTCTTAGTGCACTCAATTTAGTTCCACATGAACTTTCATGCACTCTCAAAAATTACAAAGTTTCAATTTTGGAAAAAAGTTAATAAGGAAAAGTGAAGAAAATCTAAGCCAACCAAGTAATCTTTGATAGAACGGTTTCAAAAATAATTAATGTCAGAATAACATGAATGATGATGCCATTGCAATATGACATCCTTATTTTTGTGCAATGTCTGAAATCTAAAAGGAGTTACAGCTGATTTTCTAATGCTTGCAAAGTAAAACTTTGGTTGGCTTGCTTGCTTTGTTTGTATAATTGTTTATACAAGCTTTGTTAATAAGATTGACATCTTTAAACAATGTATATATAGCATGTATAGGCATAGTTTAACCTGTATATATTATATTTGAATTTAATTGTGTGTTATCCTAATATGATTGTACAATATACACAAAAAGCAAGCAAACTTACCAAAGTTTTGCTCTACATGCATTAGGAAATTACCTGTAAGGTAGCTCAATATTCAGTTTAATGTGTATTGTTTTATTTAACCTCAATAAACTTTAGAAATATATATATTAAATTTACATCTTCTATCTGTATTTCATCTGTAATATCTGTATGCTGTGATGGTAACAGTTTTTTTCTGCAACTTCTGCATATAGCTCATGTAGCTGTAAGGTAAAAAGTAAACAAATTAGTCATTTTCTTCTACAATATATTTGAGCTATCGGAAAATATAAAATCTATCTATAATTGGGTTTTAAAGGTCTAGAACGAAAGCTTTAACTGTAAAATGTTTTTTTTTTATTCCAACCACAGCAGAGATTAACCCTATGCAGACAGAGTAAATTGTGTGAACATTTGAACCATATATATATATATAAAAAAATGTATATATAATTAAACAAATGGAATAACCTTATTGTTTAATTGAATCAAATGCTTGTCTGCTTTTTTTTCTTTTGAATATTATTTAACTGTATACTATAATGTTTTCTTTCCCTAAGTCCTGATACTGATAAATTGAAGAAGGTATATTTTAGCAGATGTTGAGTATAACTAGAGGCTCTAAAGAGCCTGTGTCGCTCACCTTGGTCTATGTGCATATTAAACAAAGGACACAAATGGATTCATGACAAAATTGTATTTTGGTGATGGTGATGTGTTTGAAGTTCTTACTTTACTGAACGATTTTGCTTCTTACAATTATATCTATAATGAACTTTGCCCATTAGTAACAGAGAACTATATTTGGTAAAAATTTACATAAATTTACCAAATTAATGAAAATTGTTAAAAATTGACTATAAAGGGCAATAACTCCTTAAGGGGTCAATTGACCATTTAGGTCATGTTGACTTATTTGTAGATCTTACTTTGCTGAACATTATTGCTGTTTACAGTTTATCGCTATCTATAATAGTATTCAAGATAACCAAAAACGGCAAAATTTCCTTAAAAATTACCAATTGGAGGGCAGCAACCCAACAACCAGTTGTCCAATTCATCAGAAAAATTCAGGGCAGATAGATATTGACTTGATTAACAATTAAACTTCTTGTCAGATTTGCTCTAGATGCTTTGGTTTCATAGTTATAAGCCAAAAACTGCATTTTACCCCTATGTTCTATTTTTAGCCGTGGCGGCCATCTTGGTTGAATGGCCAGGTCATCGGACACATTTTTCAAACTAGATACCCCAAAGATGATTGTGGCCTAGTAGTTTCAGTGGAGATTTTGTAAAAGATTACTTAGATTTATGAAAAATAGTTAAAGATTGACTATAAAGGGCAATAACTCCTAAAGGGGTCAACTGACTTTTTTGGTCATGTTGACTTATTTGTAGATCTTCCTTTGCTGAACATTATTGCTGTTTACAATTCATCTCTATCTATAATAATATTCAAGATAATAACCAAAAACAGCAAAATTTCCTTAAAATTACCAATTCAGGGGCAGCAACCCAACCGATTGACCGATTCATCAGAAAATTTCAGGGCAGATAGATCTTGACCTGATAAACATTTTTATTCCATGTCAGATTTCCTCAAAATGCTTTGGTTTTTGAGTTATAAGCCAAAAACTGCATTTTACCCCTATGTTCTATTTTTAGCGGTGGCGGCCATCTTGGTTGGTTGACCAGGTCACGCCACACATTTTTTAAACTAGATACCCCAAAGATGATTGTGGCCAAGTTTGGATTAATTTGGCCCAGTAGTTTCAGAGGAGAAGATTTTTGTAAAAGATTACTTTAATTTACGAAAAATGGTTAAAAATTGACTATAAAGGGCAATAACTCCTAAACGGGTCAACTGACCATTTTGGTCATGTTGACTTATTTGTAGATCTTACTTTGCTGAACATTATTGCTGTTTACAGTTTATCTCTATCTATAATAATATTCAAGATAATAACCAAAAACAGCAAAATTTCCTCAAAATTACCAATTCAGGGGCAGCAACCCAACAACCGATTGACCGATTCATCTGAAAATTTCAGGGCAGATAGATCTTGACCTGATAAACATTTTTATTCCATGTCAGATTTCCTCAAAATGCTTTGGTTTTTGAGTTATAAGCCAAAAACTGCATTTTACCCCTTTGTTCTATTTTTAGCCGTGGCGGCCATCTTGGTCGGTTGACCAGGTCACGCCACACATTTTTTAAACTAGATACCCCAAAGATGATTGTGGCCAAGTTTGGATTAATTTGGCCCAGTAGTTTCAGAGAAGAAGACTTTTGTAAAAGATTACTTTAATTAACGAAAAATGGTTAAAAATTGACTATAAAGGGCAATAACTCCTAAAAGGGTTTATTTGTAGATCTTACTTTGCTGAACATTATTGCTGTTTACAGTTTATCTCTATCTATAATAATATTCAAGATAATAACCAAAAACAGCAAAATTTCCTCAAAATTACCAATTCAGGGGCAGCAACCCAACAACTGATTGACCGATTCATCTGAAAATTTCAGGGGAGATAGATCTTGACCTGATAAACATTTTTACCCTATGTCAGATTTGCTCTAAATGCTTTGGTTTTTGAGTTATAAGCCAAAAACTGCATTTTACCCCTATGTTCTATTTTTAGCCGTGGCGGCCATCTTGGTCGGTTGACCGGGTCACGCCACACATTTTTTAAACTAGATACCCCAATGATGATTGTAGCCAAGTTTGGTTTGATTTGGCCCAGTAGTTTCAGAGGAGAAGATTTTTGTAAAAGTTAACGACGACGGACGACGGACGACGACGACGGACGCCGGACGCCAAGTGATGAGAAAAGCTCACTTGGCCCTTCGGGCCAGGTGAGCTAAAAACGGCAAAATTTCCTTAAAATTACCAATTCAGGACAGTAACCTAACAACGGGTTGTCCAATCCATGTGAAAACATCAGGGCAGATAGATCTTGACCTGATAAACAATTAAACCCTGTCAGATTTTCTCTTAATGCTTCGGTTTTTGAGTTATAAGCCAAAAACTGCATTTTACCCCTATGTTCTATTATTAGCCGTGGCAGCCATTTTGGTTGATTGGCCAGGTCAAGCCACACATTTTTTAAACAAATTACCCCAATGATGATTGTGGCAAAGTTTAGTTTAATTTGGCCCAGTAGTTTCAGAGAAGAAAATTTTTGTAAAAGATTACTAAGATTTACGAAAAAATGGTTAAAAATTGACTATAAAGGGCAATAACTCCTTCAGGGGTCAACTGACCATTTTGGTCATGCTGACTTATTTGTAAATCTTACTTTGCTGAACATTATTGCTGTTTACAGTTTATCTCTATCTATAATAATATTCAAAATAATAACCAAAAACAGCAAAATTTCCTTAAAATTACCAATTCAGGGGCAGCAACCCAACAACAGGTTGTCCGATTCATCTGAAAATTTCAGGGAAGATAGATCTTGACCTGATAAACACTTTTACTGCTTGTCAGATTTGCTCTAAATGCTTTGGTTTTTGAGTTATAAGCCAAAAACTGCATTTTACCCCTATGTTCTATTTTTAGCCATGGCGGCCATCTTGGTTGGTTGGGCGGGGCACCGGACACATTTTTTAAACTAGATATCTCAATGATGATTATGGCCAAGTGTGGTTAAATTTGGCCCAGTAGTTTCAGAGAAGACGATTTTTCTAAAAGATTACTAAGATTTACGAAAAATGGTTAAAAATTGACTATAAAAGGCAATAACTCCTAAAGTGGTCAAAACTGACCATTTTGGTCATGTTGACTTATTTGTAGATCTTACTTTGCTGAACATTATTGCCGTTTACAGTTTATCTCTATCTAGAATAATATTCAAGATAATAACCAAAAACAGCAAAATTTCCTTAAAATTACCATTTCAGGGGCAGCAACCCAACAACGAAATGTCCGATTCATCTGAAAATGTCAGGGCAGATAGATCTTGACCTTATGAACAATATTACCCCAATGTCAGATTTGCTCTAAATGCTTTGGTTTTTGAGTTATAAGCCAAAAACTGCATTTTACCCCTATGTTCTATTTTTAGCAATGGCGGCCATCTTGGTTGGTTGGCCGTGTCACTGGACACATTTTTTAAACTAGATACCCCAATGATGATTGTGGCCAAGTTTGGTTAAATTTGGCCCAGTAGTTTCAGAGGAGAAGATTTTTGTAAAAGTTAACGCAGGACGACGACGAGGATGCCGGACGATCCCGGACGCCAAGTGATGAGAAAAGCTCACTTGGCCCTTTGGGCCAGGTGAGCTAAAAAAGCTTCATCAGCAACATTTTATATTGGCAAATTTCCAATGAAGTTATTTACATAAAGTTATTGGCAAATAAAAGTAGAAAATGACATCATAGTCATGTCTGGCAAATTTACAACATATATTATCAACTACTATTCTATACAAAGAAAGATAACTCCAATTGAAAATTAATTGCTATTGCACAATATTGTGCAATTAGATATTTCTTGCTATTGTGCAATACTGTGCAATTGAAAATTTCTTGCTATTGCACAATACTTGATATGGAATCCTGATTTGGACCAACTTGAAAACTGGGCCCATAATCAAAAATCAAAGTACATATTTAGATAAAGCATATCAAATAAGCCCAAGATTTTAATTTTTGTTAAAATCAAACTTAGTTTAATTTTGGACCCTTTGGACCTTAATGTAGACCAATTTGAAAACTGGACCAAAAATTCAGAATCTACATACACAGTTAGATTTGGCATATCAAAGAACCCATTTATTCAATTTTTGATGAAATCAAACAAAGTTTAATTTTGGACCCCCATTTGGACCAACTTGAAAACTAGGCCAATAATTAAAAATCTGAGTACATTTTTAAATTCAGCATATCAAAGAACCCCAAGGATTCAATTTTTGTTAAAATCAAACTAAGTTTAATTTTGGACCCTTTGGACCTTAATGTAGACCAATTTGAAAACGGGACCAAAAATTAAGAATCTACATACATAGTTAGATTCGGCATATCAAAGAACCCCAATTATTCAATTTTTGATGAAATCACACAAAGTTCAATTTTGGACCCTTTGGGCCTCTTATTCCTAAACTGTTAGGACCAAAACCAAAACCAAAAATAATGCTTATTTGGGCCCCTTTTTGGCCCCTAATTCATAAACTGGTGTGACCTCAACTCCAAAAATCAATCCCAACCTTCCTTTTGTGGTCATAAACCTTGTGTTAAAATTTTATTGATTTCTATTTACTTAATATACTAAAGTTATTGTGCGAAAACCAAGAATAATGCTTATTTGGGCCCTTTTTTGGCCCTTAATTCCTAAAATGTTGGGACCAAAACTCCCAAAATCAATCCCAACCTTCCTTTTGTGGTCATAAACCTTGTGTTAAAATTTCATTGCTTTCTATTCACTTTTACTAAAGTTAGAGTGCGAAAACTAAAAGTATTCGGATGACAACGACGACGACGTGTATTGCCAACGTGATAGCAATATATACGACCAAAAAATTAAAATTTTTGCGGTCGTATAAAAACAAGATAATAACCAAAAACATTATATGTCCTTAAAATGTATAACAATTCAGGGACAGCAACCTAACAACTTAATGTCAGATTCATCTGAAAATTTCAGGACAGATAGATGTTGATCCGATAATTAATTTTATACAGTCAGTTCTGTTCTAAATTTTTGCTTTGAAAGATATTAGCCACCAAGTGATGAGAAAAACTCACTCGGCCTGTGAGCTAAAAGTAGAAAAGGAAGAAAACATTCTACTTGAAACATTTATGAATTTATTGAATAATCAAACTGCAATACTTTGTTAAATCATTTCACCTTATCATATTTCTTTCAGATGCAAGTCTACAGAAGACTTTTAAAGGTGAAAAAGATCGAATTAGATTAGTGGTATTGACCTCATCTTTTGCTAAGGCAAAAGATGAGGCAGAACAAGAGGGAATTTCAACAAATGTAAGTATTGGTGGATAGAAGTTAGCATTACTACATTCCTTTGTTGCGGCGGCCATAAATATTCATTCTGTGGTTTAAGTTTTTGAATTTTCAATGACTTTCTTATAACTATCCTGGATTTCTACCAAACTTTGACAGAAGCTTGTTTATTTTCATAAGATAGTATTTAAAAGTAATTTTTTATATATTTAGGAGTATAATCATATATATAGTATACATGAAGAATATTGCAAAAATAATTATCCTGTCCCTGAGTTATAATGATTATGTTAACAATGTTTAAAACGGGAAGTCTTGTATATGTTTTAAAAGTCGGTCCAATGACAGAAACAATATCCAAGTGTCAGACCACCAATTTAATATCCCTAATTATAATATTCAACCAATTTTCACAGCTTTCTAAATATTTTACCTTAAGTTTAACTTTATAGAAACCAGGTATATCCTGAATTATACATCAGCTTTCTACATGCCAATTTTCAACATACATTTTAAGCCTTCTATGAAAAATCTGACCTTCAAAATGAGGTACTCCAAATAAAACCCGATTTTCTGGAAATCTTAAATTAGTACTAGAACACACGTGTGAAATCGCCGGCTCATACAGCTTGTGAACTGTTGTTGAGGATGATTTTTGTAAAAGATATTATGTATGGAGAATTTCATAAAAGGTATCAAAAGCCCTCTCCCTGTTTCCAAAGTCCGATATATGTTTCCTTTCTGTTATATTCAATTATTTTTGTGTTTCTGGACTCTGACCACAATTATTCTTCTCCTTTGCCACAATGCATCTTTTGGTAAAAGTCAAATTAAAACTTCAAACATAAAATAAATGTAACTGCTCATATATAGACCATAATTATTATAATAAAATATGCTTCTAGGACAATCTATCAGCACTTTTTCTTTTGAGAGCCTTATTAACATGTCAATGGTAGGATATGAATCTTGCATAAATGACTAAGACGGACTAAGGCTAACTTGAGGGATGATTGGAGGGGGTCCTGATTCCAGAATCCCGGCTATAAAACAGGAAATCCCGAGATGCAGAATTTAAAGAAATTCATATCCCGAAATCCTGAAATCGAAAAATATATTCCTGGATCCTGTAAGGATGAATCTCCAAATCCAGAGCTTATAAACACCTGATCCCGACAACCCTAAAAAAGGTCCTGCCTCTCTACTTTCATTTTTCCCAAATCACTGAAAAAATAGTCACTTGAGGACTTCTGATGTACTAATCTGTTGTATGGTAATACATACTTTTCTATACAATTAGTGTAAAAATAGTCACTTGAGGACTTCTCAAGCTTATTTCAGTTGACTTTTTTCATTGTCATAGGTGGCTTTAAACCTTATGCAAAATATCTTCAGGCAATGTTTTGACAAGTTTAATAGTAGGGTTAATATCAACACTGCGGATTCATTATTATTAGTTGGATACCAATTTTTTGTGGATTTCGTGGGTACAAGTGAACCAGGAAATTAAATATTCAATGATTGATATATTCTATGTAGGCTTGTACACGAAAATAAATGAATCCACAGTATTGCATTAAATTGTTCTCATCCTTAATAAGCATTTTATTTGGAACTGGAGAGTCATTATTCCAAAAAGCATAGAGATAATTTTTTGTCCTTTTTTAGGTGCTGGAAAGAAAGGACTTTGGCAGTGACGAGGATTTTTCCTCCTCAGTCATTAAGTGCCTGAATGAGGCGGGAATTAACTTCCTGATATGTTATGAATCATCCTTATCAGGTAAGACTAGTTTTTATTAACAATGTCAATTTTAAAGTTCTTCCATTATAAGGTAATTAAAAGTAGTGCTTGTGAGCTTTTAAAGGTAAATATTACATCCATTTTGCATTAGGATCTTAATATTTGAATAGCACAATATTGCATTTAGCGCTGGATTAATTGATTGATACAATGTTGGCTAAATCTTGGTGGAGGAAGTTGGGATACCACAGGGAACCTATAACCTTCAGTAAGAAAACTGGCAATCCTAATATGAAATTAAGATCAGGATCAAAAGCACCTGCCAACAACAGGGTTAACACAGCACTGGAAGGCAAAATTATAAATTTACGATATCTTACTGTCTCCATATCTGAAATTGGTATGCCTAAAATTTTGAACAAAGATGAAGTTTAACTCACAGAATTGAAGTTCCTTCATAATATAAGTTCCAATTGGAAACAATATTCTGGAATATTATTTCCACCGTAATAAATATTACAGTAAATGTTCCCAACGGAATAAATGGTATAGAATATTTGTTCCAACATGAACATATATTATGACATTGTTTATAACCAAGTTTCCAGTGGAACTTCTGTTAGGACGGAACAAATATACATTGACATAACAAGTTTACTTAAACACTGACGTCTTTGATACAAAGACAGATTTTCCTTCACTCTCGATGCACACTTCATGTCATTTCTTCAGTAGTATTTTATATTCAAGTACGATTCATAGATTCTATAAATGTGAAAAAATAATTTAAATATTAAAGTTAAAAGTCCTAATACTCAGCATACTAAACCAGAAATTTGTCATATCAAAAATTTCCTTTCAGTAATCCTCGTAACAAAGTGAATTTTAAACAAGATCAATCAAAATAAATTCAAAACTGGAAGTGAGCAAATTGTGGAAAATTGTATGTTATATGAACCATAATATGTCCAGAAAAACTTATAAAAATGTAGTATATAATTCAACATGTTTAGTATGATCAAACTAATAAAACATGTAACCACAATCTTACTCTAGAAGCAAAGAAATAAAAAGAATGCAGAATAGAACCGACAACAACAGTGCTTGATACTAGTTTAGGTATAAAATATAATGAGTGGTTGATTGATGATATTCAAAATTCTCCAACCAAATGATAGGTGTCAGTTGTATGTTATGTTGTCATAATCAATTATCTAGATTAAACAGTCAAACTTGTCCATTAGCAACTACATCACAAATACATAATCTGTATGGTAGAGAATTTAATCTTGAGATTTGAAAATCAAAGATTCTTTAATATTTTTTTATTTCATTCAAAGACGATAGTATCCAAGAATTTGGTCAACATAGGTGTCTCATGACATCCGTTGGTTTAATCCAGAGACGAGAAGAAAGGAAAACAGTTTCAGTTGAACAGGTACACACATTGCTGTGTACACAGTCCAAAGTCACTGGTGTGACTGTGTACTTTTTAAATGTAAGTAATTTCTTCTTTCTTGTCAGTTCATATTTTATTGCCTGCTATTTACTGACAGTGAGACTTAGGCATGCTGTTTGAGGCTGCAGCAGGTTTGATTTCAGCTTTAAAAATTGTGAAAGTGATTGGTAAGGTCGGTTTAAGTCAACAAGATTTCTACAACTTGCTAGTGAAGATGAAATTATTCTAGATTCAAATAATTCCTTATTCATAGCCGATTATTCTGCTGCATACAGTTTCTGCCTTTTTATTATGCGACCACAAAAATTAAATCAAAGTGCTGGATAGCATTTGCAACTGTAGATTGTAATGTTTCAAATAGAATGTAAATGTGTAGATTGCATGGTTAACTTTTTTTTTCCTACTTAAAAAATAAATTTTTTTTTATCAAGAAATAGTTGTAACAGGATGCTGCTACGAAGTCTCCAAAACAAAGCTCTCCAAATTAGTCATTTCCACGCCTGACATTATTAAGCAAAGTCCAATACAAATTGGTCTGGTCTAATAAAGTGATATGCACAAGTGTCGTCTAGGTATTACACCTGTATGTCATTCAAATCTTCTTGAAATCATGTACAGTAATATTCATGATTTAGGAGTGGGGATCAAGACAGTTTACAAGTTCTCAAACAGGCAGCAGGTAGGGTAAGAGTGACCCTAGGGGACTAGCCTTTTATTTCATCTGATTTGTTTTATCATTCCGAACAAGAATATATATTATTCTAGTGTGGGGATTTCGACAGTTTTCAAGTTTTCGAAAAAGAAGGGGGTGGATCTTGACTGTTTACAAGTTCTCAAAACAGGATGGGGTGGGGTTACACAGAGGGACTCTCCTTATATTTCTTTTATTTGTTTTATTGTCCAATACAAGAATATTTATAGTTAAGGGTTGGGGATCTCAACCGTTTACAAGTTCTCAAACATGAGGGGTTGGGGATGACCCAGAGGGACTCCCACTATATTTCATTTGTTTTGTTGCCCCATAAAAGAATACATATGGTTTAGGGGTGGGGATCTCGACTATTTACAAGTTTTCAACCAGATGCTCCGCAGGGCGCAGCTTTATACGACCGCAGAGGTTGAACCCTGAACGGTTGGGGCAAGTATGGACACAACATTCAAGCTGGATTCAGCTCTAAATTTGGATTGTGATTAAATAGTTGACACAGCATAGGTTTCTGACACAGAATGAATGTGGTCTAATGAACTTAAAATATTTTTTTTGCCTTTGAGCAATTCACTATGCTGTTGAATATTAATCCTCTCAAAAAAATGTTTGAAGAAATTTTCTTATTATTTATGAAATCTAAAATGAGAAAAATTTAACCCCCCACCCCCATTTGTTTTTACATCCCCATTTCCCTTTTTCCAAAACTGATCTCAATTCAAAGGAGTAGGTCCGGTAAGGGCCGATTTCGGCCTCAATTTTCAAGTTCATCTAACGAAAGATTTTAGACACTTTCTAAACACTTCAGTGTCTATTTCAATTGATTCAATTAGTTAATGGGGAAGATTTTAACTAAATAAGTCATTTAAAACGCCCCGATTCAAGCTTAAATATGAAAAATCTATCAAATATGCCAAAAATCGTCACTTTTCAAATGATTTTTGTCAAAAATGAAAGTGGCCACATCCGTGTTCATCCTCAACCTTTATATATATTATGTATTATCATCAAATACAACTTAAATTTCAATATTATGAATGAACACGAATACGGCCACTTTCATTTCAGACGAAAACCGTCTAAAATTTAACTAAAATGCTACAATTGTGAAGATTTCAGTAATTTAGCATGACTTAATGATGCTAGTACCCAATATATGTGCATTGTTTTGTCAAAAACAGCCCATATTTATGTAGCAGAAGCATTCTACTTTGCAATAAATATCTAAACGATTACATGTTCACAATTTTCTAAAACTGCTATATTTTGAGGCCAAAAAGGGGTCTTACTGAACCTACTCCTTTCTAATGGAGTTTGCAACAATAACTACTCATTTAAATACATCATAAAATATTAAAATGTAAAATAAAGTGCATGTTATCACTGAATGGTAAAGATTGTTTTAATTTATCAGTTGGTAGAAAAAGTGAATATACATTGTATATTGTATAAAACAATGATTTAAGTGGATTCAACTACTATTCTGGACAAAGAAAGATAACTCCAATTGAAATTGCAATAAGATATTTCTTGCTATTGGGCAATACTGAGTAATTGAAAATATTTGCTATTGCACAATACTGTGCAATTGAAGATTTCTTGCTATTGTGCAATACTGTGCAATTGAAAATTTCTTGCTATTGCACAATACTGTGCAATTGAAGATTTCTTGCTATTGCTGAATACTGTGCAATTGAAAATTTCTTGCTATTGCACAATACTTAATATAATAATTTTGGATCCTGATTTGAACCAACTTGAAAACTGGGCCCATAATCAACTAGAGGCTCTAAAGAGCCTGTGTCGCTCACCTTGGTCTATGTGAATATTAAACAATGGACACAGATGGATTCATGACAAAATTGTGTTTTGGTGATGGTGATGTGTTTGTAGATCTTACTTTACTAAACATTCTTGCTGCTTACAATTATCTCTATCTATAACAGTACTTTCTGTGGAAAATGTTATTGAAAATCTTCAAATTTTAAGAAAATTGTTAAAAATTGACTATGAAGGGCAATAACTCCTTAGGGGGTCAATTGACTATTTTGGTCATAGTGACTTATTTTTAGTTCAAGATTACTTTGCTGTACATTATTGCTGTTTACAGTTTATCTCTATCTATAATAATATTCAAGATAATAACAAAAAAACAGCAAAATTTCCTCAAAATTACCAATTCAGGGGCAGCAACCTAACAACCGATTATCCGATTCATCTGAAAATTCCAGGGCAGATAGATCGTGACCTGATCAACAATTTGACTTCCAGTCAGATTTGCTCTTAATGCTTTGGTTTTTGAGTTATAAGCCAAAAACTGCATTTTACCCCCATGTTCTATTTTTAGCCATGGCGGCCATCTTGGTTTGTTGGCTGAGTTACCGGACACATTTTTTTAACAAGATACCCAAATGATGATTATGGCTAAGTTTGGTTAAATTTAGCCCAGTAGTTTCAGAGGAGAAGATTTTTCTAAAAGATTACTAAGAAATTACGAAAAATGGTTAAAAATTGACTATAAAGGGCAATAACTCCTAAAGTGGTCAACTGACCATTTTGGTCATGTTGACTTATTTGTAGATCTTACTTTGCTGAACATTATTGCTGTTTACAGTTTATCTCTATCTATAATAATATTCAAGATAATAACCAAAAACAGTAAAATTTCCTTAAAATTACCATTTCAGGGGCAGCAACCCAACAACGGAATGTCCAATTCATCTGAAAATTCAGGGCAGATGGATCTTGACCTGATGAACAATTTTTCCCATGTCAGATTTGCTCTAAATGCTTTGGTTTTTGAGGTATAAGCCAAAAACTGCATTTTACCCCTATGTTCTATTTTTAGCCATGGCGGCCATCTTGGTTAGTTGGGCGGGGCACCAGACACATTTTTTAAACTAGATACCCCAATGATGATTATGGCCAAGTTTGGTTAAATTTGGCCCAGTAGTTTCAGAGAAGGTTTTTGTAAAAGTTAACGCAGGACGACGACGACGGACGACGCCGGACGCCAAACGCCAAGTGATGACAAAAGCTCACTTGGCTTTAGGAACCATAACTCCCAAAATCAATCCCAACCTTCCTTTTGTGGTCATAAACCTTGTGTCAAAATTTCATAGATTTCTAATCACTTAAACTAAAGTTATAGTGCGAAAACCAAGAAAATGCTTATTTGGGCCCTTTTTTGGCCCTTAATTCCTAAAATGTTGGGACCAAAACTCCCAAAATCAATCCCAACCTTCCTTTTGTGGTCATAAACCTTGTGTTAAAATTTCATTGATTTCTATTCACTTTTACTAAAGTTAGAGTGCGAAAACTAAAAGTATTCAGACAACAACGACGACGACGCAGGATGACGACGACGCCAACGTGATAGCAATATACGACGAAAAATTAAAATTTTTGCGGTCGTGTAAAAAGAAAGGGGTGGGGTGACTGACCCCTCTGGAGTTCCTCTATATTTCATTTGATTTATTTCATTGTCCCATACAATAATAAATATGGTATATTGGTGGGGATCTCAACTGTTAACAAGTTCTCAAACAACCAGAGAGTGAGATTGACCCCAGGGGACTCGCCTTTCATTTGAATTGTTTTATTGTAACGTTTACAATATATATGGTTTGGGGGTTGGGTTCTGACTATTTTTAAGTTTTTAAACATGAGGGGTTGGGTGGGGTGACACTATGGACTCGACCAAACTTTAATTAATTTGATTTGTTTTATGGTCCTGTGATCATTACTGAAAACCATGTGTGTCTGTCACTTACTGTTCTCAAGTTATAAAAGGAGTAGGTCTGGTAAGGGCCGATTTTGGCCTCAATTTTCAAGTTCATCTAACGAAAGATTTTAGACACTTTTTAAACACTTAAGTGTCTATTTTACTTGATTCAATTAGTTTATATGAAAGATTTTTACTGATTAAAAGTCATTAAAATCACTCGGATTCAAGCTTAAATTTGAAAATCTATCAAATATGCCAAAAATCGTCACTTTTTAGATGGTTTTTGTCAAAAATTAAAGTGGCCACATTCTTGTTCATCCTCAACCTTTAAATATATTATGCATTATCATCAAATACAACTATTCAATATTATGAATGAACACGAATGCGGCCACTTTCATAAGACGGAAACCGTCTCAAATTTAACTAAAATGCTAAAATTCAGGGTTGTCTTTAGGGCCCGGGGGCCGGGGATTTCCCCCGGCAACTTCCGCTTGTGGACCCGGCTACTCTAGCGGCAAGTATGACCTGACTTTTTGAAAATAAACATACAGAGATCAATATTTCTCCGTTACAGGTTTTTGTTCCATGATTTTAATTGTGAACAAGAGATACATCGAGTAATCCAAGTGAATCGGAGTGTTTTGGCCATTTTACAGGTTAAAGCTTTTCGACGACGCTGCCGGAGTTTTTAAAGCGCTCGGATGATTTTGTCACTTCCGTTCTAAAATTTGACCGATCTTTTCACTATGCAGCGACGGTTGGATTTCTTTGGATTTAATAGGTAATTTATTTGTTTATCAGGCGTTTTAAGTATTTAAATTCAGAAATGAGGATGGTCAACAATTATTTTAACATACGTTGGACAGGCTGCAGAAGTTTTCAACCAAATGTATCACACAAAAAGAAGATCGATGTCTACAACCAGTGAGTGTCCTGTCAACTGTCGGGTGTTTCAGTGCTTCAATCAGAACATTGGTATTCAAAACAAATACTAAATATAGCTGAAGTCCAACATCTTTTAAGATAGGATAAATGACAACATCTTCTATAAATGTTGTTTGCCCAAATATCCTATCTTTCTCTCTCAACAAATCCAAAGCCTACCAGTGCCTGGCCTCAGGCTCATGAATACTTAGTATAATAAAGAAATGACGACTCAATAAATAGGACTAGATAGACGCTAAAGGGGATCAATCACCCCATAGTGTTGTGCCCCCAGTTAATTGACCCTGTCTGATCAGTTTGTCCTTCAACTTTATCATGTTTATATCCAGAGGTATGACAATTTGCAGACTATTTATAATATGCAAGTAAATAAAGATTACAGAATGAAAAGATTTTAATTTCTGCCAAACCTTGTTGAAATTAGAAAAAAGTTGGACATTCATTTTCACACAAAAAGGGAATAGTTTAATCGTTTTCAAATATCTATGTACTTATAGGTCTGCCAAATGGATTTTATAAAACTAGGTCCTAGGAAATATATATGGAATTCACACCTATATAATTGTACACCAAACACCAAAATCACCATTTTTTAAGTGTATTATAATGTTGAAGAGAAAAAAATGTATTTATGTTTCTTTTCAGACAGAAAGCCCCAGATCCAGAACATGAATCTGATCAATCTGATGAGCCAGTTGATAAATGTCCTCGTCTAGAAAAAGAAGTTTCTTCAAATCATTTAGGTACATAATGTAATAGAATTTACATTTATAAATATGATTTCACAATCCAAAAAAATTAAAATCCTAGTTAAATACGTCTTCATAACTTTTTTTTCAAGATTTCTATGTTTAAAAATTAATAAATAGAACCATACCAGAAATTTCAAACTGAATATGCCCAAATTATTTTGTTTAGTGAAATTAATGATTGACTTGAATATTACATATCAAATATACATATACAATGTATCTTCAGCTCATGAACAAGATATTTCAAGGTAAGACGAAAACTCCAATTATAAGTGTTGGTGGTAGTGTATAACTAGTATATAGTATGTTTATATATAATATGTGTCTACTGCTTGCAACTTTAGTATATCATTTCTGTGGAACAGCTTTATAAAACAACGTTTACACAGCTTTTTATAACTTACATTTGCACAGCTTTAAAAATGTACACAAACTTACATTTGCACAGCTAACATAACTAAAATATCTGTATTTAATTTATATAAATGCTTTATAAATATTAAATATATATCTGCTATATTGTCTTAATATAATTTTTCAGAGTAAAAGAAAAAGTTTTTAAAAACTTTTATTCATTTTTAGCAATTATTGTATCCTGTTTACAGTCGCCTTTTAATTCATTCTTCTCGAGAAAAAATATTTGCCTCAATATTCTTCATACCATCTAATCCTGCAAATATCTCCTCTTCCCTATCCTTTCCTTTCAGTGGTTTGTGTATGTAGAATTTTCCTATATCCATTTCTTCATTCTTTTTACATAATTCTTTACATTGTCATTGTGCATTTTGTTTTAGATTTAACTTTTAATGCATTTAGAGTTCCTCTGTTTGATTAATTTCGCTATTCTACATGTATAACCAATGGTATCAATCCTGTAATTTTTGGATTTCAAACCAATAAAAATTAATTACTTACAATACTTAGCTACTTACTTACTTACATTTGTATTACTCTATTATTTTATTAAACATTTGGGCGTGGCTAATTTTTCTCTGTCTTTTTATTCATAGTTTAACGAATAATCAAGAGAAAAGAGTCATGCCTAACACGCTTTATAAAATAGAGTAATACAAAGTTCAAATTTCTACATCTGATTGCCATTTTTGTTTTTTTTCAGAAGTTAGTCCAAGTCCAAGTCATGTGATTAAGGACAGCACAGAAACAGTTTGTTCAACCTCAACACCTGCATCTATAAATATTTCATCTCTTTTGGAAATGTTTCCAGGGAAAAGGGTCCATCAGTATGATTTGTGCAAAATCAAAATGTGTACTAATATTTCAAAAGATGAAATTCAACATCAGGCAAAGAAAGCTTATAAATTCCAGCATGACTGGTTGAGTAAACAGAAGAAAGCATATTGTGAAAAAACTTCAATTTGGTGGGGAATGTATGTTGAAGAAGAAGGCATCTTCTGTTTTCTTTGCAAAAAACATGACACTATAAATCCTCAAAATAAAAGTAAAACCTTCAATAAAGAACCAAGTACAAGATTTAGACCTGAAACTTTCAATGATCATCTTAAGACAACACAGCATCAAAATGCAATTACAACAGAAATGTACCAAAGGGTTTCTTGCTTTCAAAAACAATTGGACAAACAAGACAATGTTGCAGATGAAATTTTGTATAAAGCTTTTGAAGCAGTATATTGGGTAATGAAAGAAGAAATAGCCAATCTGAAAATTAAGTCATTACTGAATTTATTAGAAAGACTAGGGATAGAGGATATGAAATATTTTCAACACAGGTCCCAAGCTGCCCTAAGAGAAATTTTTATAGCTATAGGTGGAACATTAGAAGATAAACTTGTCAAAGAAGTACAACAAGCTGACCATTATGGTCTGATGGTTGATGATGTTGCAGATATTTCTGTAATGGAACAAATGGTTACCTTTATTCAATTCTATAGTAAGACAGAATGCAAAGTCAAAACAGCATTTTTATCAATTGATAACTTGCTTGAAGAGTCAGATTCAGCAAACTCAGCAACTATTACTGACAGAATAATAAAGAACATAGAAGAGTATGGATTGAAGAAAGACAAACTTTGTTCTTTTGTGTCAGACGGTGCCTCAGTAATGGTAGGCAGTAGATCCGGTGTAGCAGCAAAATTAAAAGAAATGAACCCTCTTGTAATCAGCATCCACTGTATTTGCCATAGACTAGCATTGGCATGCACAGATACACTTCAGAATGTCTCATATATTAAAAATGTGCACTTATGGTTAATGCAGTTATGGAGCATGTTTCAACATTCACCAAAGAAAATGGCTGCTTTCTTGAAAGTCCAACTAACCCTTAAAGAACTAAATCTGACGACCGAAGAATCCAAGAAAGGGGCTTCCAAAAGATTAAAGAAAGCTTGTACAACTAGATGGCTCTCCTTTGACTCATCTGTTAAAGCTGTTAATTCAGAATATGAAGCAATACTTCAAACACTCTATGCTTTAAGAGAAAAGGATGCAGCAGCATTAGGGTTGTACAAAAAAGTGAAGCAAGTGAAATTCATTGCAACTATCTATATTCTTGACGAAATTTTGCCTTTGTTGTCCATAGTAAGCAAGACATTTCAAAAGGGAACAATAGACTTTTCAAAGATTGGACCAACACTAGAGTACACAAAGGAACAATTAAATAAAGTCATGGAAAGTGAATCTCCTATTGTAAAGTTGAAACATGATCTAGAAGAAGGAAAGAGGTTGCATGTCTTAGAAATCAAAGTTACAGATCCCATGATAACTGAAGTAACAAATCTACTTAAGAACTATATTTCTACATTGATAGAAAATATAGATAAGAGATTTGGAGCTAGTTTACCTGTGTTGACAGCTCTGTCAATCTTTGATCCTCTACGGGTGCCAGAGAAAGAACATGTTGGTTTCAGCAGCTATGGTCAAAACCAAATGAAAGTACTCTGCACACACTTTACCTCTCATATAAATGGTGAAGATGAAGAACCGAAAAAGCAAGAAATGGCACAGATGGTCACTGAATTTGCAAAGTTTAAATATGACATGATCACAATGAAGAAAGAAATTCCTGAAGAATGCAAACCAGAAAATGCACCATGTGCTGTGTCATCATTAGAATGGTCACTACAGAAAATAGTCCAAGCTGCACATTTCTATCCTAAACTAAGCTGTATAGCAGATGCTATTTTAGCTACACCAGTATCAAATGCATGGCCAGAAAGAGGAGCCAGCTGTGTTAAGAGGGTCAAAACTAGACTCAGATCTAGAATAAGTAATGATATGCTCCAAGCACTAATGTATGTCTCAATCAACGGAGAAAGACCAGGTGAAGCTTCAACCACTATCAAAAACTCTGTTGACAATTGGATAAAACAGAAAAAAAGGCGACGGCTTCCAAGAGTTTCCAACACAACACGTACTGGATCTCTTCTGACAGCAAGAAATGACATCACAGTTCAAGATTTCTGTTGTCAGACTGATGATGTCACTGTTCAGACTCAGGAATCACTCAGTAGAGAGGAAATGCATCAAATTGTTAGAGAAGAACTTCTGGCCTACAGCAAGGCTTATGATTTGCCCAATTCTCATGAAGAACTTTCAGACTGTGATACAGATAGTGAATCAGACAATGATTTCTTTTAAATTTAATTAAAGTGTTTTGAAGTGTCATCCTTTTTTTACTGTGGTCGATTTTGAGAAATTTGTTTGAATTGTTTTCTTAAAATAGGCACACTGAAAATTTTATTCAGTTTGCTTCTTTCAAGGAAATATATACATGATATATAGGTCCTAATTTTGCATTTAAGTTCATTGATGAAATCTCAAAGATTTTTTTCTTCTTACTAGACTAACTGCATTGAATGGAGTGAATGTGCATGGGCCACAATCATACAAACATAGAAAATCTAAAATTCCAAAACCTAAACTTTTTTTTGAAATTTCTTTTTTTCTTCTTCTTGTTTTGTTTTTTCAACATTGAGAGAATCAGATTTGTCTAATGGTTTCTGTCTTGATAATTAACTTTTCATACACTTCATCACTTTGATATTGCTATTCTCAAACATCTTCAAATATATAGCTGTAAGTTGAAAGTCTGGATATTCAAATAAGTGTGATCAAATTTACAGAAAAGTTGACCCATGACGTTACAAATTTTAATAAACAATTTACATTATCATCAGTAAAAAATGATGTTTTGAGATGAGTGAATGAGGGTCCAGGAGACCCCCAAAGTGCAGGATTTTGCTTCATTTTTTCAAAATTTTCTGGGGCCCTTGAGCGGGCCCCAGACCCCCGGCCGTAGCTCGACGAGCAAGCTCGTCGCCGCGAACGGCTTCGCCGTCCGCATTACAACACCTCCTACTTTTTATAATTAACCTGCTACTTCAAATCTTAGAGACAACCCTGAAAATTGTGAAGATTTAGTACCCGATATATGTGCATTGTATTGTCAAAAACAGCCAATATTTTATGTAGCAGAAGCATTCTACTTTTCAATCAATATCTAAATGATTACATTTTCACAATTTTCTAAAACTGCTATATTTTGGGGCCAAAAAGGGGTCTTACTGAACCTACTCCTTTATTATTGTTATTGAAAATTCAAAAAAAAAATCCCGTAGGGTTCTGTAGTAAATTCCTCACTTCTGTTGGCCCCTCAAAATACAACTAAATATATCCCAAGAAGAAAAATAATAAGAACTGAGCAAAAACTTTATTTATGAGTCTTAATAGCAATTAGTATCATTACGAATTTTGTTATAGTCCGATTTCTAATGCCCAATATGTAAAAGGCAGGGTTTATTATAGTCCGACTTTGTTGTGGGCCAAGATGAGATGAGATACCATGATACTTCTGATACTCTCGAGCTTTTACCTATGGAATAAACATTTGTAAAAATCGTAGTAAGCGACGAAAAGGTTCATTATGAAATATTTTAAACACGGTATTTACAAGGATTACTATACAAATCCTTGGTATTAATTAGAATATCTCTTCAACCGGAGGAAGGTAGAAAACCTTTGACACTGGGATTATAGTACTCCCGTTTGGAGGCACACATATATGGATCTGACGCATGTCTGGAGAATACCAATAAAATCATAACGTAGAAACTGCTGTCTCGTGTGTGTATTGGTTTTAGTTTTTACTTTCTGAGTAGCGCAAATCCGCGAAGTGGTGTTTGTTCGTCATTTTCAAATGAATTGAGTTATTTGATTTGTCGATGAAAATTCAGTACAATTTAATTCAAGCTGTATGCTATTAAAATAGAAGAGCTCAAAATTTCAAAAGCATCTTTCTATTATTAGTTTTCAAACACCAGTACTACATTATCTAGAAGTAGAACACACTTCCTAAAGATAGTCTGTCTCTTTTCCAGTTAGAGGCCGATGCCATAAGAAAGTTTATTGCTATAGCAAGCTATAGCAAACTTTCCCAAAAAAATTGGTCATAAATTGGTATCAGAATCAGATCATTGTTGTCTTCAGCATTGTCTGAAAACAGATGATTTTCGCACTATAACTTTAGTTTCAGTAAATAGAAATAAATAAAATCTTAACACAAGGTTTATAACCCCTAAAGGAAGTTTTTGATTTATTTGGGGGGTTTTGGTCCTAACAGATTAGGAATTAGGGACCAAAAAAAGGGACAAAAATAAGCATTTTCTTGGTTTTTCGCAAAATAACTTTAGTATAAGTAAACTGAAATCTATGAAAATTAAACACAAGGTTTATGACCACAAAAAGAAGGTTCAAGGATTGATTTTGGGAGTTTTTGGTCCCCACCGTTAAGGAATTAGGGGATCAAAAGGGTCCAAAATTAAACTTTTGTTTGATTTTATCAAAAATTGAATTATTACTCTTTGTTTCAACACATTGGACATCATTTAGTTACAGGTAATTTAAGCAGTTCAAACAAGCAAAATTTAAGCCTCTTTTGTATTATGAAAACTATGCATAATAATTCATATCTATAAAGAAAACAATTGTCTTTATTTATTTTTCAGGACACAGATGATGCCAACATCCAAATAAATCAGCAAAGGATAATCAAAATCAAAAATGACAATACAGAAACATTGACAGTCAAAATCTTACAAGAGATGGACATATTAATCTTAAATGCCTTAAAGGGGCACTAGCTGTCAAAGATATGAATAGATTAAACCGACACGTGCAATTGGATTTTTATAGGTCTGTTTGATTTTATTTTATAGATTAAAAATAGATGTTTCTCATTGTTTTCAACCGTATAAGAATGACTTTATGTGCATCGAATTAGTAATGAAATGATTTACCGTAGTTTCTCTTTCATTGTTGACATTCTTTTTCTTTAAATAACCAGTACAAGTACAATTCATGCGTTGTCAATCTCTAGCTAGGGGTTAAATTGAAGTTCACATGAATATGGATTTAAAGAGGTCGACTCATTCACTTGCAAGTGAATTACTAATTATCAATGTTTCTTGGCGTAATTTGACAAAATTGAACCTTTTTGGCTGCATAAAGCGAATTGTTATTTCACTATTTCACTTTCATTATTGATTGAACAGAAAAAACTCAAACTTTAGATTTTTTATATATCTCGTAGCTAGTGCCCCTTTAAAGCAAATTTAAAATTATTATCATATGTTATGAAATTTTTTAATATTTATATTTGAGTTTTTATTCAAAGACTATGTGCTAGAGTCCAAGGGGTTCACTTCAAATAATTGGGTTAAGGGGATGTGACAAAAGTATGGGTCATAATTTTGCAAGATTTTATATAAAAATGATCCTCCTTTTTATAACATCCTATATCAAAAGGCCTTTGTATTTGATTACAGTATATTGATTTTTCAGTATGTATGATCTTCATATCTAAAATCTTATAATATTAATGGTCAATTATTACATTACATTAAATCAATTTATATGAAAGTTCACCTGGTTTGTTTACAAGTATAGGTCATTTTTCTCTCAAATATTTATGGAACTATAGGTTGCATTTTTGTAAATATTGACAATGCAATTTCCCATAGGAACTCCCTTTACAACTAAAACTGTACCACTTTTACTATGAAGTTTTGAAAAAATCATATCCAAGAACGGAAAGTTCATATGCATTACTATTTTTTTCAAAGATCAAAAAATAGGGCTGTACATTGAACAAAATTAATTATCTATGAATATTCTAAATCTCCCCAAAAGAGGTGTGGTTTGAAAACAGCTGTATTTACAAAGTGCAACCTATAGGAACTGACTAATAGTGAATGTTATATCAAAATGGGTATGTTTTTTAGGCAAAAATAGCACATCCCTACCCAAAAATAATAGAAGTAACCCCCTGGGGTTGTAGTATTACACTTTTTTTGAGAGATTGTCTATTAGCTGCCAAAATTGTGTCAAATATGACCAATTAAAAAATTCTGGGTTACAAAAATAACACATGTTTTATTAGTTAATTTCCAATGTAAATAAAAGCTTTTTTGATGGAATGATGAACTGTAATGATTCCCATCTAAAGTTTTTAATTTTCAGTTAAATTTCTAGAAAATAAAGTTAAACCATAAATTAATATATTTTAATTTTTTTTGCATTAGTAGAACTTTAACCCATTGACAATTATTTTTTTAGTAAACTGTCAGTTGTCAAGTTTACCAGTAACAAGTCTTTTTACCCACAAAAACTTTACCAACATAAAATAACTGTTTAAAAACTACCATTTGTAAACCCCCTTTTTCATGTTGACTTGTCATGTTTCTTTCCACTTTGTCTGGTTTCCAATCCCAAATATATTTAAAGCTTTTTGTTCCTAGTCCTCCAAAAATTCAAATGGTAGCTCTTTACATCATCAAGACCTAGAAATTTATTCAATTTCATTTTATAGGTGCTTTATATGCATTGCTCTACTGTAATTTTACCTTCTATAAGTTTATCATTTTCATCAACTTATTTTTCTAATTTCGAATCACTGATATAATTTTCTGTTAAATGTTTGTTTTAACATTTTCATAATACACATTTTGAAGGTAATCTTTTATTTTGTTTAGAAATTTCTTTTGATCTTAAGTTATTACACCATAGTATTTCCCTAAAGCTTACTAAACATTTGTTTTAATCATTTTCTTTATCCAACCAAATAAAATTAAAATTGTTTTTTTTATTTTCTCACCAGACTCTACCTGTTTTGCTGAAGATGAGCCCCTTTTGGCATTTTTTCATACTTTGTGTTCAACTCCCCTCCCCTTCAGTATTAGTAAATTCTTTATCTATTTTATTGTTATCTATATGAATATCAACCCTTATTTTAATCTATTTTACTTCTAAGTCTTTTTTTTAAAGTACATGTCAGTCTTCACCCCTGATTTAACAATAATTTGTGATAACCTTCCATACTGTGATTTTTTAACCATGATCCCAAATGAACAATAAACTGCAAACTTATGCTATGTTTTCAAAGGAAAAGGTTCACGAAGGGTTAAAACTGTCCCTTTTTTTTATGTTTTTTAAATTGGGCCATAGGATAATTTTGGTAAAAAAATCCATAATTTAAATTGTTTTTGGCATAATTAACCTTGGCCTCCATCCACAATCCAATAGTTTGAATTTACCGGTATACGAAATCTATATCAAAACTGGAATCACAACACAATTTGGATAGTACAATGTGGCAGGCAGCCAAGGTGTTTATAAAGCTTTCAGATCTGAAAATTGTACAAAATCATCATTTTTGTCGAGCCTTTAACTATAGTCGTCCGCTGTGTCGTGGGCAGGGGCGGCGTCCACAAATATTCACTCTGTGGTTAAAGGTTTTGAAACTTTAATAACTTTCTTAAACCATACTGGATTTCTACCAAACTTCGGACAGAAGCTTGTTTATGATCATAAGATGTAGTATCGAGATGTAAAATTTGTGAAAATAAAATTCCATTTTTTTTGTATTAACTTATAAATGGACCTTGTTTTACTGCAGGGAATCATTACATTCACTCTGTGGTTAAAGTTTTTTTAAATTTTAATAACTTTCTTAAACTATCCTGGATTTCAACCACACTTGGACAGAAGCTAGTTTATGATCATAAGATAGTATTATCCAGAAGTAAATTTTGTAAAAATGAAATTCCATTTTTTCTGTATTTTATTTATAAATGGACTTAGTTTTTCTGAGGGAAAACAACACATGTGGTTAAATTTTAAAAATTTTTGATAACTTTCTTATACTATTTTTAATTTGTACCAAACTTGGACAGAAGCTTGTTTATGATCAAAAGCTAGTATCTAGAAGGAAATTTTGTTAGTATTTTGTACCTGTGTATCTGTATTTTACTTATAAATTACATCCAGTCTGCAGTTTAAGTTTTTAAAACATATATTAGATTCATAAACTATCCTAAATGTTTACCAAACTTAAATGACAGAAGCTTCTCACAATCAAAAGATAGTATCAAGCGGAATAATTTTATTAATTTTTTACCTCATTTTTGTTGAGCCTGCAATTTACAGCAATAGTAGGCTTAGACACTGGGTTCCGCAGAACCCTTACAATTTTTTTTTATAAAATATCTAAAATGGGCCTACTTATGGAGAATATTATGTACGTTTATGAAAAGAACTGATGTATGAAACATTAAGACCTTTGAAATAGACCCATTTAGGAATAAAATTGTAACCTTTTTGTGTTTTATGTTAAAGTTGATATTTTAGGCCATTTAGTGCCATAAGTGAACCTTGTACTTTATATTTATTTATCAAAATGCTTATTAGTTTATGGTAAGTAAGTAAGTATTGTAAGTGATTATTTATTATAGTGACTTGTGTAATTACCATGATTACAGTAGTCATGGTAGTGTGTCAATTTACTGGTAATACAATCATCTTTATCTTGTAAGGATGGATTATTTATTTGCCCATATCCATTGCCCTTTTATGCCTTTGTGCTACCCCTGGATGAAATTTAAGAAATATACTTAGATGGTCAATAGACTGTATAACCCCAGGTTTAATTTGACAAAATTCTATAAACAATGATATACCATAAAAATGTATGCCGTCTGAGGTTAAAATATATATATGCTTTTTATTCCTGTTATTCTTTTTGTATGTTTTGTGTGCATTGTACCATTAAGCCATTTAGATTAAATGTGAATACATTATGCACTGATGTAATTTCATGTAACTTAATTTGAATTAAGCCAAACAATAAAAAACAAAATTGATAGATTCCATGATAACATCAATGTCAACTTACTTAAATAACACTTCATTACATTTGTAAAAAAAAATATACATAATGCAGCTATTTCTGCTTGTTTCAAATGTTTTTTTGACTTTGTTGGACAAAAATGTTGGAAGATAATATTGAATATTACTTCCCTGGTTTGACCTTATATATTGTATGCACTTTAATACACTCATCATTAAATTATTATTAGGTAACAATATATCATGTATGAAAATATAATATAATAAAGTTACCAATATACACTGTACTGTTAACTTATAACTTGCATTGTAACTTAAGTATAGCTCTTTATAAGAACCAGGCAGAGTGCCATATACATGTGATATATGAAGGTTTCAGATTTTATCTACAAATGGCCTACTAGAAGCAGTAACTGAATATACTTGGGGTTGTATCTTTTGATAAGTCTACATATAAAGAATGAGCAAAAGAACAGCTAGAACATATAGAAAGGTTGACAATAATGAAAATAATTGTTGTTTATTGTTATATCATTTCCTTAGTCAAGAATTCATCATAGAGACAATTTGGACCAATGAGATCTGTACCTTCTAAATCAAAACATTTGATTAAAGTTGGAAGTTAGTTATCTAAAATTCAATTGAATTTAACAACTACTAAACCTTTTCGCTTTTAACACTTAATGACCCCACCCGCCTAAATTTTCGATATCGGAAGTATAATATATGTAATGTAGACTTAGTGATCTTTCATATGATATGCAACAACGCCATGTTCTAGAAAGTTTTGATTTTTACACTCAATAACCCCATCCAACTAATTTTTGGATAACAGGAATTGGATATTTGAAATGTACACGTGAAGACCTTTCATTTGATATACAACAACCTTATCTTAAAAAAAAATTTATGTTTTGCACTCAATGACCCAACCCAACCCATTTTTTGGGGACGTCAACTTGATATTTGAAATGAACGCTTTACGGACTTTCATTTGATATGCAACAACATAGCCATCTGAGAAGTTTGAATTTTTTGCACTAAATGACCCCACACTATCCCCTTGGATGAAAAAGGGGTTTCAAATTTTCATTTTTAAGTAGAGTTTATTAAGACCTTCAATTTGATATATCAGATGACCCCATTTGACAAAGTGCCAAAAATGATGCAATATCAATTATATAAATAGAACTTATGCAACTTACAAAGTCAATGCAAAACATGAAAATTTCAAACTGATTTTTTTGTGGTTTTTTTCCATGGAATGTTTTTGGTTTTTCATCAAACATATAACTATGTTAACCTCTTCAATTTCTTAAATATTTTAAGTGGTAAGCTCTTGTTGATTCAGAAATACATGCCTCCGCTCGCAAAACTTCAAACTGCATTATCTCTAAAACGACAATAGATATCTCAAATCTGTTAAATAATAAATGATCCGCATTTGAAGGACAACAATGTAGAAAAAAATTTGGGACAATTCCAAGGTTCATCAAGGTTAAAATGAATCATTACATATATGATGCAATACAAAATTTGAGAACCAGAAGTCGTAGAGACATGAGACTACCACCATTCAATAAAGGACCACTTGACCTTTCAAAAATCACAAGGTCAAGGTCATAATTCACCTTGAAGGTCAAGGTTAAATTTCATCATGACCTGACATTGACCTCAAATTGAAGGTCTAAAACTACTGATCAATTTTGCAGTTTATAATAGGCTGATATCTATTACCATTAAAAAGATATAAAAACAATTTTATACTTTTAAGAATCATCCCGTCGCAACTTTTGAACAGACAGTCAGACACTTTTGAGCTCAGTGTATAAAATGTAGAGCTCATCAAGAGGAAAAATTTTATACGCTGTAAGTATGCAGCAAACTCTTATCGTTTTCTTAATATGCAAGCTTGAAATTGCAGCGTAATTTTTTTTTGCACTTGGTGACCTTTTGATGTTCGCTGCAGTGTAGATGATTCACACACCAGCATATAATGCTTTAATCTGAGGCTATATAGGCAATTTGTAGGTCAACTTTCGCAGTAAAATCAATTTAAATTGAATTATGACCTTGGGTGCAAATTGAAGGTCACATGAACTTAAGATTATTAGTGTAGGTCCCAAGTCTTTACGACTTCCGGTTCTCCAGATACAATTTTTCAAAAATTGTGTAATTTTTTTCAAGGGAAATAACTCCTTATAAGGGTTAACAACAAAATAATTGTATATGTTTGTTAACATTGCCATCTGATCTTGTACATGTTGCCGTTTTCAAATCGATTCTATCTTCAATACTTTTTGAGAAAAATGCAAAAGAAAGAAATTGCTTCAAGGGGACATAACTCTCATAGGGAATGATGAAATCCTTAGCAGCCTCATATGGTAATACATTATGATGACGTCTACCTATTGTCCAGATAAGGTCATGATATCTTTGAAAACAACAAGGGGGGGGGGGGGGGGGGGGGGGGGGTCATGTCGAAAAAAAACAATAAAAGGGAGATAACTTCTAAAGGTGATGATGAAATCCTACACAGCCTCATCTGGTAATACTTCATAATGAGGTCTACCGATGGTCCATATTTGGTCTTGATAACTCCAATAGAAACGAGGGGAGGCCATGTCAAACAAATGCTGGATGAAAAAAAAACATGCGAACAACAACTAGTATCTCAATTGTTTGTAAAACAATTGAAAGGTCTTTCCTGTAAAAGTGATGTTTTCATATTGTACATTGTACGACCTTTCGTTTGATATACGACAAGCATACCTTCTGAAACTTTCCACTTTTAACACTTAATGACCTAAATGATGCTTAAAACCATGTCATACTCTTGTGTGATGCTATTTGTAACTTATTTTTACATGAAAAGAACATTTATAATATGTAGATGGTTTTGGTATAACTTAACAACTTCAGAAAGTTGTTGTAAGTGGAAAATATTACATTTCATATAAGGCCTGGCTTCATTTGAAAACCTCTATATTTTGGCACAGGGTCATATAAAATTAATTTTTGGCCAATGTTTTATAAGTCTGATACATTTAGTATGCTATATATTACTTTGAATAGATAATATCTTATACATTGAGACATTAAAAAGTGCAATTTGTTGGTTTTTTGGGATTTTTGAAGCTAAAATTTGAAAGTTGAAATTGTTCTATTTCAACATCACAACTCAGCAACCAAAGTTGAGATATAAAAAATGCCACATTTTCTATAATATATAATATATGGCTTTGAAACTTTGTAAACTGTTTCATAATATACTAAGCTTAAATCATGCCAAGTTTTATTGGAATTGGTCAAGCTTTTAGCCCCTAATAGGCCCAAGACCACAATTAATGATCCCACTTTTCGTTGTCCACGAATATAGTTCCCTTTAATTATAGTGTATTTTTTCTTAATTTTTTTTCTTTCCCTTTCTCATACATTTCTTAGCTTTTCTGGGGTGGAAATGAAAGAAGAGAGGTAAAAAAAACTGTTGGATGTTTTATTTTAACTGATTTTGATATGGAAAGAGTGATTAGGCCAGGTGCAAAAAGGTCATATTTACAGTTTTCGGAACATCTTTTGACTTGTCCATAGGGGTATGGATGTGTATTGGCTGAATTTGTAAAATACAGAGGAGCAATCTTTCTGAATTTTGGATATAGTTTTGGACTAGAACTGTACTTTACACACACAAAAAATTTGACAAAAAGATTAGGTGCAATTTTTTTAATGAAACAAAACGTTATAAAGAACTAATAGAGAATTTAATTGTGGTCTGTGGCCATATGGCCGCCACACGTGATTACCTTTGCATATGTGAAACAAATATTTCTGACACAAGTCAGATTTCACTTGTCAAAAGGGATTCATATTTATATTGCAATAAATTATTCAGAAGGAGGTACATTCTGTTTAGATTATATTTCTTATTATATGAGCATTTAGAGTTTAATCAAAATTCTCCCAACAGCAACGTACTGCTCTTGTCAACTGAGTCTTGAATAATTTTATGAATAGATTCAAACCATTTGAAGAAGAAGGGCATCTAAATCACATGACAAAGGAAAACAATGAATAAAGACAACAATTTAATAAAAAATAGGTCCTTTTATTTATTATAAACAAAATTTTCTTGTCTGCAAATTCGTAACTTCAAGGGCGAACATGTAAACAGGGTGAGTTGTCCCGATACCAAATTCATGCATGTGTACTTCAAATATCCACAGTAAAAACATCCGGTTACAAGTAAACAAATAACATTAATGTAGATCATGTAGATGAGATGAAATCTAACAATTTACATATATAAAAGGGTACATATTTACGATAGCGATTGTTTTTCAATCCTAATTTACAAATTAAATGATTCAGATGCTTAATCATGTGTAAAAATCGGTGTCAGGAATCAGAAGTTGTTATGAAATTGTAATACACAGAAACGAATGCGACATAAGGAGAATTCAATGATTTTAAAGTCTGCACCATTGGCCTTCAGAAGACTTGATGTCTTCTTCCACCAAAAACTTGTTTGTAACTTCAACTGTTCTCGAGTCTCATTAGTCGACTCGTTGCCTTTTTTATCGTATCATGTGATTTCTTTTCATATTATTTTCATGGTGAAATCGTTAACCAGCATAAAGTTGCTGAAGGAACCGCATAGAATTGATTCAATAACACTTAACGAGTGTTCAAATGCGAAAAATTATAAAAAGAAACATATAAAAAAGTCATATTTTTCTGTACCGGAAATCGAAAAGTCCTTGTAAATAAAAAAAAATTAGGGTGTGATACGCGTCACAGATTCGGACTTAATATTTTACAAAATATGCGACTTTGAAGTTATATAATGCCGTCCTTTAGAAAACAGTTGTTAAAGTTTACATCACAATATTTATTGAACCACATCAAGCTTAATCAAAGCATGTGTAGCATTATGTTACATTGTACACAAAAGCGAAACAATCTTAAAATGACCTTGACATTGACCAATCAGAAAACTACAATAACAACAACTTAATTTGACAAGCATGAAGGTGATTTGCTAAAAATCGGAATAATATTAACAAGAAAACAAATGAGCATACATTAAAGATTACTGAATAAAGATGATTTAAATAATCTCAATCAGACAAAAAAAACGAATAAAATGATTTATAATAAAGTACCTATGTATCATCAGAATTCTCCCAATTTAAAAGGTACGTAAATTTCGTCTTCTATGTAATTTGAAATTGCCGCCAACTTATATCAGCTTATTAATAGACTACTGACGTATGTAATACGTTTCAATGACAAACAATATTCCTACGACTTTTGCCATCTGGGAAATGTAAACGACTCATCTTTATAGATTTTCAGCGATCAAATATTTCATACAATTGTTCTTTGACATCTTAGCCCACAGCACAGGGGGTAATTCGCGTTTATTTACATGTAAACTATGATTATACTACTTTAATATATATAGACTCTCTGTTTTCTTTGAAATGTGTACTATTTAAAAGGGGTCATACCAGTTGTATATAATTGAAATAAGTAAAATATGTGGAAACAAGAATGTGTCCGTAGTACACGGATGCCACATCGGCACTATATTTACTGAGTTTCGAGTTGATTCACTCACTCAGGACTTCAACTTCATCAAAAACTACCTCGACCAAAAACTTTCACCTGAAGCCGGACAGACGGATGGACGAACGAATGAATGAACGCACGGATGCACAGACTAGAAAACATAATGCCCAATTAATGGGGCATACCGTAAATTTATTGTTGAAAGTGAAAGTAGTGATTTGGCAAAAATGAAAGTAGGGTAGAGATTAGAGGGAGGCAGGACCTTTTTTCGGGACGTTGGGATCGATCGTTTTAAAACTCGGTATTTGGGGATTGATCCCTACGGGATTTCGGGATATGAATTTCATTAAATTCTGCATCTCGGGTTTCATGTTTTTAAGCCCGGGATTTCGGGATCAGGACCGAGGGACCACCCCTTAAATTAGCCTTATAGTCGGTCTTGATCATTTATACAAGATTCATATCCTACCATTGGCATGTTAATAAGGTTCTCAAAAGAAAATGGATTGTCTTAGAAGCATATTTTATTAGACTAATAATGGTCTTTATATAAGGAGTTACATTTATTTCATGTTTGAAGCGGTGCAAATTATAAATTTAATATGACTTTTACCAAAAGATACATTGTAGCAAAGGAGAAGAATAATTGTGGTCTGAGGCCAGAAACACGAATTAATAATTGAATTTAACAGAGAGGAAACAAATATCCAACTTTGGAAAAAGGTGTCTTTTATGAAATTCTCCATACATAATATTTTTTACCAAAAATCATCCTACAACAGTTCACAAGCTGTATATGCCCGCGATTTCGTGGGTGTGTTCTAGTATTTTTTATATTTCAAAATAAAAAGTATGAAAAAAGTGCCCAATTAGTTATAAATAACATGATAGCCAGCCAGATAATAAAAGTGGCACATATTTCAGCATTTATTGGGTAGAACATAAATCTAGGGTGCTCGCATAAAGCAGCTGAACTGCTTAAAAATTCAGCAAAAAATTAAACATTTGTTTTTTCATTACAAATTTTGTTTATTACACTATTAGTTATTACTTTATAATAATTAATATAGTGCAAAAATTACCCAGACAAACCTTTTTGGTTTGTCCACAAATGACTTTAAAAATGTTTAAATTATTGAAAAAGCTCCAAATTATCTCCCTTTGGTGCAAAAATGTCATTTTTTTACGTTTAAATTGAAATATTTTTTTTAACTCATCGGTGACCTATAATTTTTATCATTGTTTTCAAACAAGATGTACATGAACTAAATAATTGTTAAATTTTAGCGATTTCTGTAATTTAGTTCTTTTTTTATTTTGATATTTAATACCAATATTTCTCCTATTAGGTCAACAGAAAAACAGGACATTTACAAAAATGTATGCTTCTTTCGGAGGCAGATTGTGAGCTTAAATAAACGGTGACCCCATATTTTTATTTTATATTTGTATTAGGTATAAGATATTAGCTTAATCATAGAAAAAAATAGCAAAATCCTATATTAGAAAAAAAAGTTGATTTAGACCCGTGAGCCCCCTTAAGGGCATCCCATACAGTTTCTCGATAAAATGTCATTTTTATAATTCTGTAATATGTTGTAGGCCTTGGCGAGTTATAAAATAAAACACAAAATAAAACATAGGTCACCGTGCTTGTTTTCGAGAAAATTGAGGCTGAAAATTGGGGATTTGTGCATTTAAAAAAAAAATTAGGCAATGTTATAAATTTTTTGGAGCAGATATTTTTCGTCGTAAATTATTAAGATCGGGTTCAATCTGAAGCTGTGATAAGTGACAAAAAGGAAAAAAAATAAATCACTACACTAATAACTATACAATTATTCAAGCCTTGCTTGACATTGCGGACCAGATGCTCAAAGTGGTATTTTTTCAAACCTAAAAAAATGGAAAGAAACTGTTTCTGAAAATGTCATTTTTATCATTTTTCTTCATAAACTGCATTTTGTCATGCTTTCTCCAAATCTCAAATAAAACAAGAAGTAATTGTAACAGGATGCTGTTACGAAGTCTCCCAAACAAAGCTCCAATAACTCCCCATTCATATGGTCCCATGTTCATTTGATTTGATTTTTTGTCCCTTACAAGAATATATATGGTTTAGGGGTGGGGATCTGGACCGTTTACAAGATAATAGTACATTCTCAAATTGACATGGGTGGGGGTGACCCCCAGGAACTTCCTTTTAATTTCATGTGATTTGTTTTATCGTCCCATACAAGAATATGTATGATTTAGGGGTGGGGATGATGATCGTTTACAAGTTTCAAACAAGAGGGGGTGGGGTGACCCCCTAGGGACTTCCCTTTTATATTATTTCATTTGTTTTATTGTCCCCTACAAGAATATATATGGTTTAGGGGTGGGGATCTGGACCGTTAACAAGATAATAGCACATTTTCAAATTGAACGGGGTGGGGATGACCCCTGGGGACCTCCTTTTAATTTTATTTGATTTGTTTTATGGTCCCATTCAAGAATATTTATGGTTTAGGGGTGGGGATCTGGACTGTTTACAAAAAGTTTCAAACAAGAGGGGGTGGGGTGACCCCCTAGGGACTTCCTTTTTATTTTATTTCATTTGTTTTAATGTCCCCTACAGGCTAAGTTGAGTTAGATTACAAAAAATTATGAAAAGTTGGTAAAAAATGACTATAAAGGGCAATAACTCCTTTTGGGGTCAACTGACCATTTTAATCACATTAACTTATTTGTATATCTTACTTTGCTGAACATTATTGCTGTTTACAGTTTATCTGTATCTATAAAAAGAGGCTCTCAAGAGCCTGAATCGCTCACCTGAATTTTTTTGGTTTAATCTCTCATCAATGATTATTTTGGCTTTTCAATTTATTTAAATGTTCTTTGAATCGTCCTATTTTCTTCAAAAGCAAAAAAAAATCATTTTCTCCTATGTTCTATTTTAGCCATAGGAGCTATGTTTTTTGACATACAAGGAAATGAAATATAAAATTTATACTAGATACTCTGAAACTCTAATACTCATTTAGCCTAAGTTTGGCTGAAATTGATACAGCAGTTTCAAAGGAGAAGATTTTTTAAAGTAAGTCAACATGATGAACAAATTGTGAAAAAAGTCTTTAAAGGGCAATGACTCCTTAAGAGGTCCATTGACAATTTTGGTCAAATTGACTTATTTGTAGATCTTACTTTGCTTAACATTTTTGCTATTAACAGTTTATCTGTATCTATAATAATATTCAAGATAATGACCAAAAACTGCAAAATTTCCTTAAAATTACCACTTAAGTGGCAGCAACCCAACAATGGTTTGTTTGATTCATCTGAAAATTTCTGGGCTGATAGATCTTGACCTAATGAACATTTTTACCCCATGTCAGATTTGCTCTAAATGCTTTCGTTTTTGAGATATAAGCCAAAAACTGCATTTGACCCCTATGTTCTATTTTAAGTAACGGCGGCCATGTTTTTTGACGGATCAAAAATCAAAGCACACACTTTGTGCAGGATAATCTAAGGAACAATCATGCTAAGTTTCATCCAAATCCATTCAGCAGTTTCAGAGGAGAAGATTTTTTAAAGTTAGCAAATATGATGAACAAATTGTGAAAAATTGTCATTAAAGGACAATAACCCCTTAAGGGGTCAATTGACAATTTTGGTCATATTGACTTATTTGTAGATCTTACTTTGCTGATCATTTTTGCTGTTTACAGTTTATCTTTATCTATAATAATATTCAAGATAATGACCAAAAACTGCAAAATTTCCTTAAAATTACCAATTAAGTGGCAGCAACCCAACAATGGTTTGTTTGATTCATCTGAAAATTTCAGGGCTGATAGATCTTGACCTAATGAACATTTTTACCCCATGTCAGATTTGATCTAAATGCTTTCGTTTTTGAGATATAAGCCAAAAACTGCATTTGACCCCTATGTTCTATTTTAAGTAACGGCGGCCATGTTTTTTGACGGATCAAAAATCGAAGCACACACTTTGTGCAGGATACTCTAAGGAACAATCATGCTAAGTTTCATTCAAATCCATTCAGTAGTTTCAGAGGAGAAGATGTTTGAAAAATTGTTAACGACGACGACGACGGACGCCAAGTGATGAGAAAAGCTCACTTGGCCTTTTAGGCCAGGTGAGCTAATAATATTCAAGATAATAGCTAAACAAGAGGCTCTCAAGAGCCTGAATCGCTCACCTGGTAAACAATGCCTTATTGAACATATTGAACCATGCCAGGCAAACATGTACAGCTAACAATTCTTCAATATTACAAATATATATGACTTACTGTTTATAAATAAAGAAAATGAGACCAAAACACAAACACTTCCAAATCCATTCAGTAGTTTCAGAGGAGAAGATTTTTTAAAGTTAGCAAATATGATGAACAAATTGTGAAAAATTGTCATTAAAGGACATTTACCCCTTAAGGGGTCAATTGACTATTTTGGTCATATTAACCTATTTGTAGATCTTACTTTGCTGATAATTTTTGCTGTTTACAGTTTATCTTTATCTATAATGATATTCAAGATAATGACCAAAAACTGCAAAATTTCCTTAAAATTACCAATTAAGTGGCAGCAACCCAACAATGGTTTGTTTGATTCGTCTGAAAATTTCAGGGCTGATAGATCCTGACCTAATGAACATTTTTACCCCATGTCAGATTTGCTCTAAATGCTTTCGTTTTTGAGATATAAGCAAAAAACTGCATTTGACCCCTATGTTCTATTTAAAGTAAGGGCGGCCATGTTTTTTGACGGATCAAAAATCGAAGCACACACTTTGTGCAGGATAATCTAAGGAACTATCATGCTAAGTTTCATCCAAATCCATTCAGTAGTTTCAGAGGAGAAGATTTTTTAAAGTTAGCAAATATGATGAACAAATTGTGAAAAATTGTCATTAACCCTTTCACCAATTGCTGCCCAGACAGAAGCTACTCCGAGACAATGGCTTCCCTGGCTACTTTTACTCAAGTGGGAGATCTTCATAATAAATATCAATAAAAACCTGTTTGTAGGTATTTGTGTATTTATTTTATTCACTAACACCATGTTTACAGTTTTGTTTATGTTTTGATAATTTTTTCTTCATAAAATATTCAAATTTTCCAATTTTCGGCATTATATAGGTGAAATTCTCAAAATTCTGCTCTTTCACCCCTAATCGTAATTTTTTAACCCAAAACGGCAAAATTTTGAAAAAATTTATGAGGCTGTACAAATTCCTCACACTGAACGATGTCCATTCCAAGTGTTTTGTACAGAAAACAACATTTTATGTCAAAAAAGTATACTAGTTTGGCTTCAATTCTTCCATATTCTTTCAAAAAAAATGTTCCCTCATTTCAAATTCTCGTAAATTCCGTAAATTTCCTCTGATTTTGACACGGTTTTCAACAAACGGAAGCGTCATGTTTACACTTTAATCCGGGTATTCATCAAAGAAAGATAACTCATGTTTGCACTGTTTTGAGCGGGAAACATAAAAGATGTATTCTGATCCCGGTAAAACGGGACTCATCGTCAGCTGTCTGAAACGTAAATCCCGGTAAACCGGGACTCATCGGCGAAAGGGTTAAAGGACATTTACCCCTTAAGGGGTCAATTGACAATTTTGGTCATATTAACCTATTTGTAGATCTTACTTTGCTGATCATTTTTGCTGGTTACAGTTTATCTTCATCTATAATAATATTCAAGATAATGACCAAAAACTGCAAAATTTCCTTAAAATTACCAATTAAGTGGCAGCAACCCAACAATGGTTTGTTTGATTCATCTGAAAATTTCTGGGCTAATAGATCTTGACCTAATGAACATTTTTACCCCATGTCAGATTTGCTCTAAATGCTTTCGTTTTTGAGATATAAGCCAAAAACTGCATTTGACCCCTATGTTCTATTTTAAGTAACGGCGGCCATGTTTTTTGACGGATCAAAAATCAAAGCACACACTTTGTGCAGGATAATCTAAGGAACTATCATGCTAAGTTTCATCCAAATCCATTCAGTAGTTTCAGAGGAGAAGATTTTTTAAAGTTAGCAAATATGATGAACAAATTGTGAAAAATTGTCATTAAAGGACATTTACCCCTTAAGGGGTCAATTGACAATTTTGGTCATATTAACCTATTTGTAGATCTTACTTTGTTGATCATTTTTGCTGGTTACAGTTTATCTTCATCTATAATAATATTCAAGATAATGACCAAAAACTGCAAAATTTCCTTAAAATTACCAATTAAGTGGCAGCAACCCAACAATGGTTTGTTTGATTCATCTGAAAATTTCTGGGCTGATAGATCTTGACCTAATGAACATTTGTACCCCATGTCAGATTAGCTCTAAATGCTTCTGTTTTTGAGATATAAGCCAAAAACTGCATTTGACCCCTATGTTCTATTTTAAGTAACGGCGGCCATGTTTTTTGACGGATCAAAAATCGAAGCACACACTTTGTGCAGGATAATCTAAGGAACTATCATGCTAAGTTTCATTCAAATCCATTCAGTAGTTTCAGAGGAGAAGATGTTTGAAAAATTGTTAACGACGACGACGGACGCCAAGTGATGAGAAAAGCTCACATGGCCTTTAAGGCCAGGTGAGCTAAAAACAGTATAATTTCCTTAAAATTGCCAATTCAGGGGCAGCAACCCAACAACCAGTTGTCAGATTTGTATGAAAATTTCAGGGCAGATAGATCTTCACCTGGACTGGGTTGCACAAACGTCTATTAAAGTTAATAGTCTATTAAAAGTACACTTAAATTTAATAGTCTATTACTTGCGTTGCACCAAATTTAAATAACGTTAATAGTCTATTAACTCACTATTAAATTTAATTGAACGAAGGAGCGCTATTAAGTCCTTAATTGTACATTTAAAATGGATGCCATGCAAGTGCTTGGATTACTTGTACCTTAAAATCAGCCAAAGAATACCGTGACAGGCTTCTCAACTCGATGATTTGACGGACTGAGAGCCTCGCACAGCCGGTGATATCCCACATTGTATGATTTAGTTACAAAAAGAATTGTTTTTGTTATTATAAAAATAATATTAGAAAGAAAAGATAAAAATTGATAAGTTTTTGAAGCATAAATGAAGATATAATTGTAATTCTATAGTTAACCATTGTCATTATGGATCTATTAGGGAAACAATGGTTTTATTTTCAATACGGCAAGTGTCATTAAACTGAGGAAGAAAACTGTTGCCCTCATCCTTGGAAATATGCTTTGTTCAAACTAAAATATATTTCTTAGTATAAAATCCATTCTCCAAAATTAACAATTTTTAAAAGGCATGCATGGACGAAAGCATTGGACATTTGAAAACCTTTTATAACAGGGGTGAAGAATGTGCAATCTCCGTTGACGCTTTGTTAAAGAGTGCTTTCTTTCACGTCCGCATTTCTATTAAGTATGGCATGCCGGGTTAACATTTTAATGATTACTACAGATTGGAGAAATGAATAACTAGGGTGTGGATGTGGGTTTACAGAATAGAGAATAATGGGGGGAATTTAAAGAAAAGAGAAAACTATGAAGGACCAATAACAAAGAATAGAGAAAAATGAGGTGTTTAAATATAAAGATTGGAGAATAATTGGCAAAAAGTATAAAGAATAAAGATAGGAATTAACGACCCCCTCTTCCGCAATCCAGACACCCCTTCATAAAATAGTTGGCACTGTCACAGGAAGGTTCCAGTTTTCATTATTCCGATTTACCAGCATTTTTTGCTGTTGTAAACTTGTTCTTACAGATTCCTCATATGCATAGACCGTGGTAAATTTTACAAAGTTTTATTTGGTTTAACACTGTCTTTAGAGTTCAATGTATTAACTTTAAATAATTCACTCTTCAATTAAGTAGTGTATAAACATTGTTGTATAAACAAACTAAACTAATGTTCTTCTCAAAATAATTCTGTAATGCGCGGATACAACGGACTGCATCGTACGATAACAATATTGGGTCAATGGAAGGCGTCCCAGAAAAAAAATAAAATAGCCTTGCCAATTACACGTCAAAATTATTTGGACTAGGTCAATATTATAATATTGTCAATGATTTAACTAGTCTTTGCTATGCAATAACAAATATGGCAGTTTTAAATTACAGCCGTAGTTTTTCTTCGTAAAATTCTACATCCATCAGATCGATATTGGTGTCAACATTGAAAATTAATACACATTTTCCCTGAAATACGATGTATAAACAAATAATGTGTAAATGTAATCTCCATTGACGTTTTGATAAAGAGTGCTTTCTTTCACGTCCGCATTTCTATCAAGTATGGCATGCCAAGTTAACATTTTAATGATTACTACAAATAAGAAACACAAATAACAGAACAGTGCACAATACCATACATTGTTATTCGTAGGCCATAAAGAGAAACTACGTCATAATTTTGATATATTACACAGTGAATTAATCTAGTTTTTTTTTTAAATAAAGATGGCATAGTGTATATTGTCCATAATATTTATAACCAATAAATAAATACATATCTAACTAACATTTTTTTTTGCAACTGAAAACTGTAATATAGATGAAACGAAACTATCCGACACTTTTGTATATCTTGGGTATAAACTTCAAACAAATATCTGATGTTGACATGGGATAGGGTTCATAATAACATAAACAATTATTGGACTTTTGGGGATCGCCCAGATATTCCGACACCCCACTGGTCCAACACCCCAATAGTCCGACAAAGGTTAATAAGTGCCGTAATAGAAAATATACTTCATGAGTAGAGCTTCATGAGGGTGTTGATGTGGATTTACAGAATAGAGAATAATGATGGGGGGTTAAAGAATAGAGAAAAATGAGGTCCTAAAATAATGGGCAAAAGTATAAAAATAGAGAAAATGGCAAACATTTTAAAGAATACAGATATGAAAGACCCACTCCTCCCCAATGCAGACACCCTTTGATAGAATAATTGTTGACAATGGTATTTGAACTATTCGTTCTTATATCACAGAACAGATTTTAGCATGCCACCTATCGGGTATAACTATCAAAGAGGTACCATGACCATATTCATATAAAGAAACTGAAAACTTTGTAAGTTTTGGTATAAAAAAATGGGAACACATTCTACTAAAAAAAAGAAATGTCATCGGCAGTACAGTCTCTCTTCATAAAGAAAAATGTTCACGTGATCAGGGAACGACCATTTAACTTCAAGAGGGTTATGGTTTTTTCCTAAAAAAAATATTCTGATCCCCAATTTGATGGAAAAAAATATTTCTGGTCAAGCAGATGAAAAAAAAATATTTTGAATGCAGATTCCCCCTACCTTATATAGTGTTAAACAACACATGCAAACATGCGACACGAAAACTACTCTAGCAACCAACACCACCCCTTTTGACACTCACAATGGAAGGTGCCAGTGTTCACTATTCAGATTTACGAGCATTTTTTGCTGTTGTAAACTTATTCTAACAGATTCCTCACAGAGAACGCGGCAAACTTTACAAAGTTCTATTTGGTTTACCACAGTCTTTATAGTTCAACGTACCGCGTATTAACCAACTCTTCAATTAAGTAGTGTATAAACATTGTTGTATATATATATAGACTAACTAAACTAATGTTCATCTCAAAATAATTCTGTACACTAAACTAGGCATCTCGCATACAATCGTCTAAGCGGTAAAGCCTAACTGGAGCCTTAACTTTCTAATTTCTCTGCTTTGGGAGAGATACATAGCTGTGTATCGTCATGTTAGTTATTCGATAAAGCTTCACAAAGCTTATTTAGTTTGACAAAATGTTCACTACACCGCGTCTCATTCATCCTTTATTTTTAGGGATGAATATATCCGACCACTTTCACTAATACATATCTACCAATCAACCGTGATAAATTGTCTGAGCCTGCTGCAAGCAAAATTCCCGGCGGTTTCTATTCAATACTAGTATGTACTTTCATTGTCTAGTGGCAGTTCAAGTGTCATTGACCTTTTTTCATGCCGGATGGCAACTATTACAGGGCCTATCTATTTTTTTTACTGTCAAATGATTGTTCTCGGCCTGCACATGCATGTCAATAATATTTGCCACTGGACATCACGCAAAATTGAAATATTGTAAGTACTTTATGATATGTTTCTTGTATTATTATTTTTAGGACTATCAGGAGGAATGTAGGTTTAACTGATGGGATTATTCTTTTGAAATCAAAATTATTTATTTAAAAAAGTTGTTGAATTATTCCATGTCAGACTATTTGGGGTATTGGACTATCATGGGGTGTCGGACTAATGGGACGTCGAACTATTGGGTTGTCGCACCAATGGTGTGTCGGACTAATGGGACATCTGAATAACGGGGCTGCCCCAATTTATGATACTTAATTTCTTCCCTCGTGTATTTTTTCCGAGAATTTTCAATCCCTTGCAATGGCAACACAAGCAATTTATTGTATCTTGTTTGAAATAAATTAGCGGCTCAATTTTTTTCATGGGAGATTAAAAATTTCTGATTTTACCACGATTGTGCCAAATACTATAGTAATTTATTCGAGTTCCAAACCTTCCATAAACGAAGTGAAAAATCGACTTAGATTGAGTCAGACTCTCAAAATGGAAGATATAAATATAGCAGGCTGCAGTTGTCAATTTTCTTTTGTAGATGTTTATATATATTAAATTAGTAACATAATGGAATTTAAGACTAATGCTTTTTTATTCGCCTATTCCCCTCGTTTTTCGAGACTTTTCTATCTTTTTCAATACAACATATGCAATTTCTTGTATTTTGGAATTGGACATGTTTTGGTGTCAATTGAAAGTAGACCCAGGGTTGCGTTCAATATATTAGCGGCTACGTAGATGTATGACTAATGAACGTGTAGCTAGCCTAGCAGCTACGTAGATATTAATAGCAGCTAGGCTAGCTACACGTTCAATAGTCATAAATCTATGTAGCACTATGTAGCATTATTTAGCTGCTTCGATGTTGAACACAACCCCGTTGAAAAATGCTGAAATCGCTGAAATTGTGTTGACGTCATGAAAAACTGATGAAAATCGCTGAAATCGTGTTGACGTCATGAAAAATTGATGAAAATCGTGAAAATCATGATGACGTCGTGAAAACGATGAAAATCGAGAAAATCGTAATGATGTTGTGAAAAAATGATGAAACTCGCAGAATTAAATGGAGCTTAATTGACTATTAAAATTTTAATAGTCACTTAATTGTCTATTAGTTAATAGTATCCTTAAAAGTGATTCGTGCAACGCTATTAAATCACTCTATTAACTAATTGTCAATTAGATATTTAATAGTCTATTAGAAGTTAATAGTCTATTAACTTAATAGACGTTTGTGCAACCCAGTCCAGATTAACAATTTTACCATATCAGATTTGCTCTAAATGCTTTGGTTTCAAAGATATAAGCCGAAATATACATTTTACCCCTGTATTCTATTTTTAGCCAGTACGGCCATCTTGGTTGGATGGCCAATTCATCGGACATATTTTTTACCCTTTTTCATTGAATTTTTTTTTTTGCATACTTAATTTGCATAGGATTTTTCAATAAAATTCTGATAATATGCTTTCAAGTATTAATGCATTGCGAAAAACAAATATTTCATTAAATAAACTAATTTTTTTAATTATTATTTTCTGAGTCGGCACAATGGTGAATTTGCCATTTTACGGTGACAGGAAAATAGCCACTACCTAAACAAATAGGTTGAAAGAAGTTGTTCCATTTTCTATAAATTCGTGCCAAAGTAAAAATACCAGTTTTAAGAACATTATGACATTTTTTTAGCAATATCAAATGATTACTGAAATGACTAATTTAGGGAAAAGTTCACCATTATTGGCATTTGGTGGATTGTCACAGATCCAGACAGTAGCGGATCAATGGGAAGGGTTCCGGGGGGTTCCGACCCCACTTTTTTGGACGATCAATGCATTTATTGAGAACATATAGTTGAACACCCCCTTTTTTAAAATGGCTGGATGCGCCCCTGCGTCTCTGCCAAGATGTATTTAATAATTCTGGCATGCCAAGATGTAATTAATAATTCTGGCAAGGTTTAATAAATAAAGGCAACAGTAGTATACCGCTGTTCAAAACTCATAAATCCATGGACAAAAAACAAAATCGGGATAACAAACTAAAACCGAGGGAAACGCATTAAATATAAGAGGAGAACAACGACATAACACTAAAATGAGGGGGAGGACAGGGGGGTACCCTTCTCCCTTCTCCCATCCCTCTTCTCCTTTCTCCTACCCTCGTTCTCCTTTCTCCGTTTAGAATAAAACATCTCCTTTTGAGATATTTTTTCTTGAAATATTAAAAAAAAATTTAAAAGGAGAGATATTTTATTTTTTCTCCTTTCTCCAACTTTTTCTCCTTTCTCCCAGCCTTCCTCTCCTTTCTCCTACCCCCTTTCTCCTTTCTCCCACCCCCTTTCTCCTCATATCCAGAAATCAACGCCACTTTGCTTATTTGAATATTATACTAAAGAAATCGGATACGGGTCACGGAAATTACATTAAAATGATAGGGAATTTTGAAAAAAGGTCTGTTTTAATTTTAATTTAAGTGATAGACAGGTTGCCGGGGCAGAAAATGAATATACACAACAATATACACCATTTAAACGAAACATAATGACTGTTGTTGCAAAAATACAGGTTCCTGAGCTATTTTAAAAATCGAAGCGAGAGGCTTTTAACATTGCAGTGTAAAATACAGGCTAAAATGGCTGAAACGTCAAATTTGCAAACTTCGTGTTGAAAATTGGCTTACAAGGTCTTTACAAAAACAGGTTGCCGGGGTGAAATTTGAAACTTGAATTTCCAAAGAATAAGCAAGTCCAAACCTTGTATGTGTAGTCGTTGAACTCTAGGTTCCCACGTAAAATTAAAATGTCACTATTTCAAGAAGAATAAACTCACGAAAGCACGAAAAATTCACTAAATTCGCGTTCATTGTTTTGATTTTGACCGCCTGACAACTTTACGGAAATATCAAAATGATTGTAAATAAGGACTCTGTGACGGGCAACTTATAATATCCGTGTTTTAAAGATTTTAATGATATCAAGCCTATCAAGCCAGTCCAGTTCAAACTAATATCACGTGGTACAATTCTCATTTACATATTATGAATATTAATTAGCAAAACCACTACTCATTTCTGGCTATGTTTCTCCTACCCCCTTTCTCCCTGTCTCCCTTACCCCTGTCCTCCCCCTCTAAAATGTAACACACATAGACAAAATCCCACGAGAATAACAAATATAACATATATATATAACATCAATGTTTAAAATAGGAGACAAACAAATTCTTGCAAATGACGTCGAGATGAAAACAAAATGAAATAAATACAAACTAATTGCGAAATAAAGGATAGACCAGCAACACATGTCACACGAATGTAGGACAGAAAGTCACAGGACAAAAAGTCACGGACAAAAAGTCACAGGACAAAAAGTCACAATTCATTTTTTCTGATTATTTTCTTTGAATAAAAACCGCTTACTTCTACAAAAATATTTGCCACGGGTGGAAATGAATGTTCCTTTTACCGACTTTACCTGTTTTACAACCAGTCCACTGCAACCACATGTACACCGACGATGAAAATGGTTGTTTGCCCTTAGAAAAAATGTCTTGAAAGTGTCTGCTATATGTAACAAGTGTAAAATGGGTCTATAATAACTTACCGTTTAGGAACATTTATCACATCAGCAACCGCCATCAGAAGCTGCCGACCATGGAAGGCGTGCATTCATCCGGGAAATTACCTTTGTAACTGCGTGATCAGGTGACGCACGCCTGTCAATCTCAATCAATCTCTTTCCCTACAGAGGGTGGTAAAGGGTTATTTTCGTGCAACGTGATCGCCGTTTTTATTTCGAGTTCAACGTGTTTTTACTTTTTTATTTGACGTTTAGTCGTGCAAGCGGGTGCCTCGTTCAACGTGTTCTGCTTATTTAATTTTACGTGCATCGTGATTTTCAAAGTCTTATTTTGCGTGCTCGGTATTTTGCAAATAAAATTCAAACACTTGGCAAGGATCGTCAAGAAATACGTTTTTAAAAGCCGTAAACCAATTATATCATAAATGTGAATAAAAGTATTTATTTTTCGTTCAACGTGAAATTATGTCTTATTTCACGTTTTTTTCGTGCAAGCATCCCCCCTTTATCACCATCACTACACTATATGAGGGGGAGGACAGGGGTAAGGGAGACAGGGAGAAAGGGGGTAGGAGAAAGGAGAAAGGGGTAGGAGAAAGGAGAGGAAGGCTGGGAGAAAGGAGAAAAAGTTAAAGAAAGGAGAAAAAATAAAATATCTCTCCTATTAAAAAATTTTCTAATATTTCAAGAAAAAATATCTCAAAAGGAGATGTTTTATTCTAATGGGAGAAAGGAGAACGGGGTAGGAGAAAGGAGAAGAGGGGTGGGAGAAGGGAGAAAGGTACCCCCTGTCCTCCCCCTCCTATAGGCGTGTTTTAAACTAGGCCTGTTTTTTTTTTATTCTAAACCATTAACCTGGTTTTTCACTACACTATAGGCGTGTTTTAAACTAGGCCTGGTTTTTTTTATTATGAACCATTAACCTGGTTTTAAACACTTTTATTGTTAACAGTTTTTTAACGGGGTATTCTTAACCATGTGGTCAAATGGTTAAAATTTCAACCAGGATGAAAAGCATGCTTTAGATATTTTCAAACTGGTTTATAGATTAAAAGTTATCAAAGGTACCAATATTATAATTTAGTACGCCAGACGCGTACATTTTCTTTAGCCGTTGCATTTTTCGTCTCCCTTTTAACGAGGGTGGTAAAGGGTTATTTTCGCACTTTCGTGCAACGTGATCGCCGTTTTTTATTTCACGTTCAACGTGTTTTTACTTTTTTATTTGACGTTCAGTCGTGCAACGTTCAACGTGTTCTGCTTATTTAATTTTGCGTGCATCGTGATTTTCAAAGTCTTATTTTGCGTGCTCGGTATTTTTTAAATAAAATTCAAACACTTGGGAGGGATCGTCAAGAAATACTTTTTTAAAAGCCGTAAACCAATTATTTCATGAATGTGTATACTAAATCGGGAATATCACAGAGTTAATATATACAAGAAGGCAGTGACTCAGTCACAAAAGGTTCAAATAAAAGTATTTATTTTTCGTGCAACGTTCATTACAGAAATTATTTCACGTTTAACGTGAAATTATGTCTTATTTCACGTTTTTTTTTCGTGCAAGCATCCCCCTTTATCACCCTCTTTAACATGTTTATGGTGTAAGCTAAAACATGTTTCAGGTTAATTTTAACCAGTAACAAGTTTGAGTATAAAAAAAAAACATCTAAAGTTTTCTTTCAACATGTTTGAGGTTAAATTTACGGAGCACCTTAAGTGCCATGCAAAGATCAAATTTTGAATGTTTGTGCGCTCGACTTAGTAAATCTTGTGCGCACAATTTTTAAACTTGTGTGCGCACAAGTTTAAATCTTGAGCGCACAAATATTCTAAATTTCATCTTTGGCACTCTTGCACTAGACTGAGTTATATTTGAAGAAGCAATGTTTGGTTAGGTAAAACCGGATATAATGGATATCTTTTTAGTACTGGACTCTATCACGTCTATGGCGTATCATAAGGGTCAAAAGTATATTTTATATAATGGATATCTTTTTAGTACTGGACTCTATCACGTCTATGGCGTATCATAAGGGTCAAAAGTATATTTTATATAATGGATATCTTTTTAGTACTGGACTCTATCACGTCTATGGCGTATCATAAGGGTCAAAAGTATATTTCATATAATGGATATCTTTTTAGTACTGGACTCTATCACGTCTATGGCGTATCATAAGGGTCAAAAGTATATTTTATATAATGGATATCTTTTTAGTACTGGACTCTATCACGTCTATGGCGTATCATAAGGGTCAAAAGTATATTTTATATAATGGATATCTTTTTAGTACTGGACTCTATCACGTATCATAAGGGTCAAAAGTATATTTTATATAATGGATATCTTTTTAGTACTGGACTCTATCACGTCTATGGCGTATCATAAGGGTCAAAAGTATATTTTATATAATGGATATCTTTTGTACTGGACTCTATCACGTATCATAAGGGTCAAAAGTATATTTTATATAATGGATATCTTTTTAGTACTGGACTCTATCACGTCTATGGCGTATCATAAGGGTCAAAAGTATATTTCATATAATGGATATCTTTTTAGTACTGGACTCTATCACGTCTATGGCGTATCATAAGGGTCAAAAGTATATTTTATATAATGGATATCTTTTTAGTACTGGACTCTATCACGTCTATGGCGTATCATAAGGGTCAAAAGCATATTTTATATAATGGATATCTTTTTAGTACTGGACTCTATCACGTCTATGGCGTATCATAAGGGTCAAAAGTATATTTTATATAATGGATATCTTTTTAGTACTGGACTCTATCACGTCTATGGCGTATCATAAGGGTCAAAAGTATATTTTATATAATGGATATCTTTTTAGTACTGGACTCTATCACGTCTATGGCGTATCATAAGGGTCAAAAGTATATTTTATATAATGGATATCTTTTTAGTACTGGACTCTATCACGTCTATGGCGTATCATAAGGGTCAAAAGTATATTTTATATAATGAATATCTTTTTAGTACTGGACTCTATCACGTCTATGGCGTATCATAAGAGTCAAAAGTATATTTTATATAATGGATATCTTTTTAGTACTAGACTCTATCATGTCTATGGCGTATCATAAGGGTCAACGTATATTTGGTTGCAAATGCTATATCGTCAATTGCAAATGATATGCAAATGCTATATCTTCAATTGCAAATGCTATATTAAATACTTCAACTGCTATATAAATAGTGCAAATGCTATAATAAATACTGCAAATGCTGTAATTATTATAGCAAAAGGTATTTTACCTTTATTTGTAGCAAATCCTGTATATTTACGTATCAAAAGGCTCAAAAGTATATAATGGTGCATTTGCCATAAAAAATGTAGCATTTGGACTAGTAAATATAGCATTTGCACTAATAGTCAGACGCGTAGCTACGTTTACGTCCAAACGCCAAACGCCCGGGCGTACACTTGAATTTTGGAAAAAAAATATATTTTAATCTCAATATACAGGATTAAAAAAAATCTGGCTAAAGCACATCATGATCAGTCTTTTTAATCTTTCTTCAATAGCATGTATTTGCAAAAAAAAAGGAGAAAAAAATCTTTCGATCATGTGGTACCGTATTATATATATATTAGATGAGGGTGGTATAGGGTAACTTATTTTTGTGCAACGTGATCGCCGTTTTTTATTTCACGTTCAACGTGTTTTTACTTTTTTTATTTTTCGTTCAGTCGTGCAAGACAGGTGCCTCGTTCAACATGTTCTGCTTATTTAATTTTACGTGAATCGTGATTCAAATGCTTATTTTGCGTGCCCAGTATTTCAAAAAAATTCAAACACTAGGCAGGGATCGTCAAGAACAAAATTGATTTAATTTTGTTTTCGTGATAAGATCTGATATTTGCATTTTAAAAGTTCAGAATATACTTTTTTAAAAGCCGTAAATTATTTATATCATAAATGTGTATACCCACTAAATAGGGGTAAACAGAGAGTTCAAATATACAAGAGGACAGTGACTCAGTCACAAAAGGTTCACCTAAAAGTAACCATGAAACCCTAAAACGAATTTGCATAATGCACCTAAACATCTATGCAAATTAATCAATTCATATTCATTAACGACTTTTGCACAAAAAGGGGTTTTATAGTCGAGTAATTGCTATATATTACCCCACGGTTCCTTTTAAACATAACTGATTTGGATATTTTTTCTAACACCATTGACCATGAGATTTCAAATCAACACAATGCATACATTAAACATAAAAGATAAAATAAAAAAAAATAAATAAAAAAAGTGTAATCTATAAGGTATGTTCAACTTACTATTGATTAGTTTTTAATGACACCTTCCCCTCTTTTAGTTTGTAACTCAGATTTAGTTTATTTGTCGAGCCTGCAACTTTTGTTGCAGAAAGCTCGACATAGGGATAGTGATCCGGCGGCGGCGGCGGCGGCGTTAGCTAACTTCTTAAAAGCTTTATATTTTAGGAGGTAGAAGACCTGGATGCTTCATACTTTGTATATAGATACGTCATGTTACGAACTTTCCGTCAGTCACATGTCCAATGTCCTTGACCTCATTTTCATGGTTCAGTGACTACTTGAAAAAAAGTTAAGATTTTTTGTAATGTTAAATTTTCTCTTATTATAAGTAATTGGATAACTACTGATGATTTGGTATGTGCGTACCTTGCGAGGTCCTCATGTCCGTCAGACAGTTTTCACTTGACCTCGACCTCATTTCATGGATCAGTGAACGAGGTTAAGTTTTGGTGGTCAAGTCCATATCTCAGATACTATAAGCAATAGGTCTAGTATATTAGGTGTATTGAAGGACTGTAAGGTGTACATGTCCAACTGGTAGGTGTCATCTGACCTTGACCTCATTTTCATGGTTCAGTGGTTATAGTTAAGTTTTTGTGTGTTGGTCTGTTTTTCTTATACTATATGCAATAGGTCTACTATATTTGGTGTATGGAATGATTGTAAGGTGTACATGTCTAACTGACAGGTTTCATCTGACCTTGACCTCAGTTTCATGGTTTAGTGGTCAAAGTTAAGTTTTTGAGTTTTGGTCTATTTTTCTAATACTTTATGCATTAGTCAACTATATTTGGTGTATGGAAATATTTTATGATCTATATGTCTGTTACGCAGGTTTTTCTTTGACCTTGACCTCATTTTCACGGTCCATTGCTTAGTGTCAAGTGTTTGTGTTTTGGTCTGTTTTTCTTAATTTATAAGCAATAAGTCAACTATATTTGTTGTATTGAAGAATTGTTAGCTGTACATGTCTGCCTGGCATGGTTCATCTGACCTTGGCCTCATTTTCATGGTTCATTGATCAATGTTTAGTTTTCTTGGTTAATGTTGAGTTTATGTGACAGTTGTAATAAAGCTTTATATTTAGGTCTATCAACATAATATCAATGATTAGTAAAGAAGGCGAGACATTTCAGCGTGTGCACTCTTGTCTTAATTGATTTATGACTTTTGAACACCGGTATACTACTGTTGTAACTCAGATTTAGTTTTTTTCTTAATTGATTTATGACTTTTGAACACCAATATACTACTGTTGCCTTTATTTATAAGCACATGCATCTCGAACCCACTACTATGAGATGTTATAACCTGGGTCCGATTGGGGCTCCCAAACCCCTCGCCGAGGTTGGGGCGTGCATTTAAAAATAGCCTATAATTACGCCACTGTGGGCATTACGCACAACGAATGTAAACAAACGTACACTGCAATGAAAATAGTAATACAAGATTTTGAAGAAATGGATGCACCTAATCATTTAACAATATGCTTAAAGGGAAATACTAACGGTATTCTGACCTCGAGTTGTTTCTCTTTTGTTCCTTTTTTGAGTCACGTTCCTATTATAAACTTTGACCTTTTTGAAAAGCTAAGGATTGTGTTCCCAAGGAATACATTCCTTAACTTTGAAATGTATTTAACCTTTTAACTTTTTTCATCCGAGCGTCACTGATGCTTTTTTTTGTAGACTTAACTCGTATCTGGCGTACATCATTTTAATTCTGGTATATTTTTATATCTAAATACCTTTTTATATAAATTGGTTATTTTGAAAGTGCGTAAAGGTATTCATAAACTCCTGAATTAAGAAATTCTTCGGCAAAACTCGGTGTTTCCCTGTAGAATCACGGTTTGAATCGATTTAAGTAAAATCAGGAAATCCTTAAAATTTGAGATGTTTCATGAGACCAAAATAAGTCTCTTCATAAGAGGTCCGAATCAATTGCATGCCTTAGGTTTCACCGCATACAACATCTACCATAAGTAAAGACAGCTTCAAATACGAGTTGAGAATATAAAGGCATTCATGTAGAAATCAAAATATAGAGATATGATAGATAAAATAAATGCATCCAGAATTTCCTGATTATATTTGCAATCTGAGTGCACAAATTTATAGTGCGATAGGTTTGTGCGATTTGCATAAGTCATCCGGTTAGTAGAAATTAGGATTTGCCAAAGGGTCAAGTTTATAATCGGAAAAAATATGTACATTCCAAAGTAATAAATAAAATAGTCGAGCTTTAAAATAACTATTCAAATAGAAGCTGTAACTATATACTTTCAACTGGCTTCTTCTATTCACAGTCAATTATTTCAATCCAAAAGCAAACACAAATTCAGCAACAATCTTTTGGTGACCCGGCAGTCAGCGGTCTTAGGTTCATGTATTGTTTTTCTTTTTTTAAAGAAAGCAACTTGTTTTACAATTGAAATGTTTATTGGTAGTTTAATTATTCTTTTTTTTTTTATCTGAACGGCATTTTAAAGTTCTTCTATTAACTTTGTCTGTGCATTTGCATTATTAACGTTTTCCCCAAATACCAATTTACATTGTGAAATAGGAAAACTACCGGAAAAATGCACAAATATGAAAGTCGACTAAGAATTAATGACGTCAATTGCAAATGGAGCTTTCCGTAATACGGCAAATATGGCAAATATGGCAACTCCTTGTTTCCGTAATTTTCCGCCGGAAAAAAATGCTGAAGACCCCAAATGCATTGACGAAAGTGTTGTAAAGAATATACCAGACAGAGGAGCTCTTGCAATAGCATATTTTATGCTCATGTTTACAACTAATCTTATGAACAAGATAGTTCTTGAAACAAACAAGTAAAACTGTTGGCTATTTCAGATTTCATGAAACTGATAAACTGTTATTGATAGAGTATATCTATTTTGTCATCCTTTAACAAAAATTACATGAAGGTAACTGAATGGCACATGGCTTTGATTATCCTATATATATCTGTAGATATCAGTATAAAAACAGAAAAACTTTCCGTCTGCATGTGAATTTCCTAAAATCTTATCTAATGACTATTTCACCTCCCCTATAACCAATAAAAAAATATAAGCACAATTTCCCGATCTTCAAAAGAGGCTATTGTAGTCAATGCATGTACAACCGTTAGAAGAAAAGGAGTGAAAGTCTAGAGATACTATCATAGTAAATACATTATTGAAAAATGTTTCAGTATGTCAATATGCGAGGGATGCCTTTTATTTTAGCCCTTATTTTTGGTGTGTGTGTGGGGGGGGGGGGGGGGGGGGGGTCGGGTAAGGTGCGCATATCGTGAATGTAAACTAATAGTGTATGATAATTATTGTGTGTTACTACTTTTTGTTTGTGATTGAACACAATTAAGAATCGTTGAAGTCCAATTCGTATTTTGCTGCCGAACATAATGTAATAGTATACTGTAAACCACACAGAAATTTAATAATTTTTTTTGGAATAAACCAAATCATTTATTTAAATGTCAAAACAATTTCACTTGTCTTTTTCATTTCTCTTATTGGATAAATGAGAAACCCCCAACATTAATATGTACTATTTATAGCACCAAGTAGAATAAAACAACACAAAAAAACCTTACCAAAAAGTTTTCAAAAATCTTAGGCAAAATGTTTTAAATTTCATGACCATAAGATTAACGAACCGGAATGTTAACAGACAATTGAAAAATATGATGCAGCTAGCAAAATTCTTTCCTCTTAATATACCTAAGATATTTTTTCGCGAACTTATCGATTAACTTGACTATTGTCTGATCTGAGTGTCTGATTTCTTATTATATATTGAAGTATCTACAGCACGGTATTCAATGACTAAACGTAAAGTTTCAGGCAGAGACGATCCCACTTGTTAACCCATCGGCAAAGTTAAAGCAGATTCTTGATTCGTTGAACATGCGATCTAAATATTTGTATACACCTGAAAGAAACCTATTGATTAACTGACCAGTCATTGATTGCACCACGTGCACGTTCTGTAATGACACAATATATACCGCCCAAAAGCTTAGGTCAAATTTTGCATCAAACTTTGGATGCTGGTTGAATTTATTTCCGGTTATCTCATACTTAGCACTTGTTTACAGAGGCTGATGGGAATTAACTTCAAAGTAGCATTATATTTAAATGATTTATGAAAAAATCGTACATTTTTATTAAAAAAAAATCAAACAAGCCTCGTCCACTATCACGCCTACAGTTTATTCATGAGGTAGTTGAAAGCTTATCAAATTAACAGAACACTTAAGAGATCGATTCCCGGGTCAGTTAGAAAATCGTAAGCAAGAACGTCGAAGGTTAGCCAACGACAGAGTGAAAGATTGTGTCGTATGGTCATATGGAAAAAACCGGAAGAAGGAAGCGATCAACATTATATATGTCTCCGCGTTGTACACAGTCTGTGTTTCAACCGACATTTTGTTTTATGCGACGAACAGTAACATTTTGACATTTACAAATAATAAACTCCGGATTGTCATTTGTTATTAATTCGAAATCATTATTTATAATGATTTCTAAAAAATAATAAACTGCCCCCCCCCCCCCCCAAAAAAAAAACGCCGGCCCCATGTACAAGAATAGCGGACATTTCAAGGCGAGATAACTCGTGAAACTTTTCTATACTGGTTCCCATCTTGTTGTTGTCGTCTGGTGATCAGTAGATAAGAAAAGAAAAGATAACTCCCCTCAACGAACACCCCGCCAATAGATGTCACTTTGCCGTTATGCCTTTATCGTAATTAATAATATTAGCAGTTATACGATAATTTCGGACGGAATGGATTTAAGGAAGAAACCCCGCTTAGACTATAAACAGATGAATGATGGAGAAATTGCCGACAGAAAAGAAATAATTAAAAAAAGAAAAGTTTTGCCAGCCCTTTACGATGTAGAAAGAATAATTTCTGTTAAAAATGGTTCAAAAGAGGTACGTTTATGTTATTATATACCCTATATTTATAAGGTATGTAAATCTGTTGATCGATTCCCCCCTTGATTTAGTACATTTTCTTTTTGTTAGAAATCTCACTACACACGGCATCTACAGAAGTTGATTTTAAAATAGTCCAAAAATATTTTTTTCGATGTTTTTCATTTAAACAAGTTCAAAATAAGAAACCTTTGAAAACTGGAGGCAAACTGATCTATACCTGTATATTTCTTTCTAATTACGTTATATGGAAAAATCAACTAATATACATATCCTTTCAACATAAAGCAGGAGTATTAATTAGATTATGTACTGTATAAAAAAAAACATTATTTCGGAAAAGAATAAAACAATGAATAAATTATAATGTAAATCCCGGTTTTCATATGAAAAATAGTGTACTGTAAATTAAACGTAGAGGGCCTCAATTTTTATTGCGTCTTTTTTGTTAGATTATTCCCTAATGTTTAAACTTTAAAAATGCAAATTAAATTGCAAATGTTTCTAATTATATCAAATTATCTGGTTAAAGGTCGTTTAAAAAAGAAAAAAAGAATTAAGCTACAGAAAGGTGTATCATAAAAATGACAAGATTTACGTACATTGCTGTCAATTTTGATTTTTTTTAATATGGGTAGTTCACATGCACGGTGGGTATGGTTGTCCTGCGAGAGAACGTTCTGTGCATGCTGGTGATTCGGTCCTGACGGGTGCTGGTGATCAATGAAAAAATGTAAACAAAGACGAAAATGATGATTTTTGACGTTTTCACTTATAAAAAATGGAAGAAAACAGTTGAGATTTTTCAATTTTGTTCCTTATGCGGGTTCATATGTAAACCAATAAAAAGTTGACCCTCTAAACTGTTTCAGTAAGCGTAACACAAAAATGCTCATTTTCAGAAAATCTAGTACTGAAAAAATAAAACAAAAATGCTCATAGGGTCCGCTTTCTATACCGCAATCCACACGACAAAACTATTTTGTGAAAAAAACATTGCAATTTATTAAAATTTAGCATTTTCTCAATTTATTCATGTCCTGATACTGTGCTGGTGGGTCCTGTCATTGTGCTGGTGGGTCCTGATACGGTGCTGGTGATTTTGGATAAGAAGTTGGTCATATTTGAAACAAATGTTACAACATCAATAAAATGGGCAGATAATTGTTGTCAATAGGATCTATGACTCCTATTTTAGATCTTGTGCATCCATTTGGCTGTTTAATATGTTTTTTCAAACAATAGGTAGGCGGAGTTTCAATACATACTGGGATTTGATTGGACAAATACAAACTGACAGGAATTGAAGTTCATGTTTATTGTCCAAACAAATTCTAGTATATGGTAAACAGACTACTGACAATCCATTCATTCATTACAATCATTAGATTTCAATCGAATCGATCAAACAGTCACGTCTCAGTCATTACAGCTGAACGGACGTGCTGGGCCAGCTCTCCTTTACCCGCTATCTTCGATGAGGGTTTATTGTTAGATGATCAACGACTTACTTCTTAAGATGACAGAAACCAATCCATGCCGTACAGATAGACGTAGGTGTTGGCGTTCCCGCGTTAACATGCACTCCAAAACCATTGTATCATGGGGAGTGTTATGCCGATTAACGTCCGAGGGCTGTATCCTAGGCTGTTGGGTGATACGACCTTCATTTTACTGCCTCACGGCTTTGGTCCTGATAACGCTTCCTGTCATCTTTAAAACTACGTCCACGATTCATCTACCAGTACCCCATCATCGAGGTTAGCGGGCTGCCAAGCTGACCAAATTGGCCCTGAAAGCAGCCGTTGTGAAGAATAACATCAAAATAGTAAAAAACCAAAATCAACTCACCAAAACCAAGATGGCGGCCTCCATTCGGCGTCCTTACTACCTGTTCCTGACCCACGGCAGAAAATATTTAAATGCTCATCAATCGCCTTCGGGCACCGAGCCGACCGTGCGAGGGCTGTATAGCCAGTCAAGGTCGTTAAACACTTCCATTTGTTGCAGACTACTGACCTGTCGTTTATAAACATCCAAACAATCATAGCAAGCATTTGATCAATGTTTTGCTTTGCATATATTTATAGAAGAGCTGTTAATTCTAAAAAAAAATTCTTGTTGTCGTAGATGGTTAAATTCTCAACAAAATCTCAATAACTTTGTTGGAACGAATAAAGGTTTTAAATCAAATTTTCGTGGACTTCTTAGCTTCCACCCTGACGAGGCATGTTAGCTGTTCGTATGCTGTTGCACCTGACGCACGGAAACTTTGACATTTCCATCTTCTTTTCTGAAATATTTTCCCCAGCTCATACTTGACAAGATTGTTATCCTAGTAAAAGGTGTAACTAATGAATTGAACACAAGTTAAAAATTCCACAATACTATATAATTCATTTTATGTGTCAATTTGTTCGAAAAAAGTCGAAAAGAAGAAAGTTTTTTAATGTCGTGATTATCTGTCGCTTTCTAAATCTATGCTTAGCATTTATTTCAGATGACATGGACTCCTCACCCTGGTGACCCTGCTGCCTTTCATAACTTTATCCGTATACATATATTGATAGATAAACAAAAGGCTGCAACTGCATGGTATTTTTGTATTTAAAATGAGAATATTTGTGGTGAATGGAACCTGTGAGGGTCAAAATCTTAAATTGCTTATAAATGTTGCTGGACCCAGTTTCGTTATCTGATCTGAATTTTCTGAAATGTGCAAGGTAGATAGACTTTGGCCTTTTGATTTGTTTTACTCGGTAAGTTTTGCCCTAATTGCTTGAACTTTTGCAATATTAAAGCCGATTTCAATGAGTGTGTAGACAAAGGGAATATCTCTCCATTTTTATGCAAAACCTTTTACATTTTTATTTTATGGGTTACTGTTGAAGGTCGTACGATGACGTATGATTGTTAACACATACTTCCTTTGGTTTCTTATCGAAATTTGTCCATTGACAACAAACATACCACATTATCTACTTTATATAAGTATTGTATAAATTACAACGTATTTTGGTGATCTTGCAAAATGATCGTAATCCCGAAAATCGTAAACATATTTTCTTATCTTAAAAGGGGGCAAGAAGGGTTCCATTAACAGGCCAATAAATAAGATTACAGTTAATTTAAAAAAAAAAATAGGGGATTTTTTCTCTCATAATAACAGTTAACAGATTCACAACCATGTCAATTTCAAGAAAGCAGACAACAGTTAAAGGGAAACTTCGCAAAAAAATCAAAAATTGATATTATGTCCATTCTGTATAAAAATTCTCAAATTTATAGATATTAAAGTTTTATTCCGCTAGATAAGAGATCACCATCGGTTTTAAATTTTAGGTATCAATTCTCTGCGTATCGCCATTTTGTCATCTTCAGCGATTAAAAATCACGATATGTCTATAAACCACAAAGGACCAAAACTACAGTAACCGATGTAGTCGTAATTGCGTGTCCGATATCTTGTCAATGGTACGGTTGTTTTATCTGACTAAGTAACTTGATACGGAAAATGTTCTTATTTTTTTAAATAACCGTAATCTATTATTTTTAAACTGTTAATATTGGAATTAGTTAAAAAGTCAAAGTTCAAATCTTAAATAAGTGTTCCGTGAAAATTGTTTTCGAAAATCTAATTCGTTCATAATTCTTTAAAGTAATAAACTTTATTCAAATAAATTCGGATCTTCCCTCATCTGATCACCAGCATGGCTAAAGGTATTACTCCCAAAGGTATTGTGAGGGGTTTGAGGTGACACGGTCAGGTATTCAAGCGATTTCCTGTCGGGCTTGCAAGTTCATGCATCGTTTCACTTCTGTAGGTATTGATCAGTGTACACGGCCGATAACTTATAACTCTCCATTTTGAACTATCAGGTGTATAATATACATCTCTGTCTTGCGTGTCCGAAAGTGATATAATATACTAGTCATTATGGAACGCGTAAAGCACATTAATAGATAATCACAGTTTATCGGCGACAATGATAGATTATCGGTCGACCATTATAGATGTACGGCGTAAAGTATACTTTACGGTCGACCATCATAGATGGTCTAATTAATGTGACTCGCGCGCAGACAATGATAGTTACTTCTTTGATAATGCATTTACAGTCGACAAGGTGAATTGTTTCGACAATGATAGTTAACCTCGACCAAGTGAATTAAAACACAAGTCGTAAATTCGATAATTTTAGATAAAACCGGAAATGCTAGCTAATTGTAAAATCGATTTTGATTGGCGGTCAACTTTTTTCTTTGGAAGTTAATTCCTTGAAGTTAATTCCTTAAAGTAAAAGTTACCCTTTCTAAAACATGTTCAACAGGTGTTTTAAAAAATAAATTTCGGACTTCACATCCTTGTATTAACTATGATGGTAAAGTGCATCGGACTATTCGTGCAACAGAATGGACACAAGAGGAACATAGTTTCCAATTTTCAATCCTCGAATATTGAAGCTTCTTGTAAAATTTAAAAGTTCCACACATAAATAAAGTTTTGTTTTCTCTATCGTTTACAAAGTAAAATACCTTTTATTATCATATACATGTATATTTGTATTTTTTCTCTAAAAGGTTTGATTTTTACAGGTGGCTAGATGATCACATGTTTACCTATTGCTAAGAGGTGTCAGAAGTTAAATTTCTATAACAACTGGCCCCAATAAACGTTGACATAACAGGGAACAAGTGTTTTTTTTAAGAATTTTATAATCAATAAATTAATTCGAGACTGTTTAACAGTAAGAAACAAATTTTCAACATTCATAAACAAGAAATCTTTAAAGATTTATGCTCTATGGTTCTTTTTTTGTGTGTAATTATTTGGGTTGTTCTTTTGTTCAGAAATCTATATATCATTTCATATAATAATATTTTATGAAGTTAGTGTGTCTTAACACTGATTAGGACTCCTAAGTGCACTAAAAACTTATAATATGACACTCTTGACAAGAATACGGAAGCCGATAAGGGCCATTCAAAAAAAAAAATTATGTCGTAATTACGACATAGCATGTCGTAATTTCGACATAACATGTCGTTATTACGACATCGCTATGTCGTAATTTCGACATAACATGTCGTTATTACGACATCGCTATGTCGTTATTTCGACATAACATGTCGTTATTACGACATCACTATGTCGTTTTAACGACATAGCTATGTCGTAATAACGACATCACTATATATATTAAAGAATATGTATTATCATTGCCAAGAGACTAAATGACACAGAAATTAACAACTATATGTTATCATAATGCCCCCAATAATTAGAAAAGCCCCCGCATAGTCAGCTATAAAAGAGGGACGAAAGATACCAGAGGGAGAGGCCCCGAAATGCTGTGTGGCAGACAGTGTTAACATTAATTAATTATTAGCTCCCTTGGTAAAACTCCAAATTTCATATTTAAAGTATTTCATTGTTGATTAATTTACATGATGCTTAATAAGTATATATTTGTTAATTGCATATCTTTTGCTATTTGAATTCATTGATTTAAGATATTTATTCATATTGTAAAGTTTAATATTTGTATCGTTGCAAAATCTTTGGTCACCTTCTTTGGTTACCTTCTGTGAGAAACTTATATAATTTATAGATCCTAATTAAGGAGATACAGACTTAGTGTGATAAACTCTCTACTTGTTTGAACTAATATGTGAGGAATTATGTGAGGACTGACATACATCCGACCTATAAACCAGCGCCCAACTACATGCCTTCGTGTAATAAGGGTGAATTGAAATATATTGATTGCTCTCTTTCTACTTACAAACGTTGGACACGATGTTTCTACAACCTCTAGTATTTAAAACAGAATCTTCGAAATTTCATCCGCAAAACAAAATAAAAATGTTAGAAAACACGAACCAATATTAAAGCAAATTCAATATATGTTTCAAATTATGTTTTTACAGCTCTTGATCATATACTAAGTAATATCTAGTATATTTGATGATTATATTAGCAAAGCTATGTGAAAAAAACCGGATGTCCAACGTTACATTTATGAAAAACTGTTTTAAATCTTATGTATAGTGATCCTATTTCTTATTCTCTGATCTTCTTGATACTTGGCAGGAACAACGACAGATGTCGGTTCTTTGTGGCGTTAAAGACGTTATTTTTGCCAAATTTTATTTGACTCGGTGGCTTTATATTAAGCGGGAATAAGAAAAATGTCCAACAACGTTTTTCGTTATCTCAACGACTGAAAGTGAATTTTGTAAGTAGCAGAAAATGAATAAAAATAGTAAGACAATAATAATATCTAACAAAAGTACAAATATTTGCCTCATTGTTCGTGAGTTCAAATATTGCTGATTCAATAAAATCTTCTCTACACAGTCGTTTTTCAAACGGTAGCCATTTTGTCCAAGTTGATATTTCATTTTTCAAAGCAGTTAACGCGTATTTTTTTATAATTAATCAAAACAAAAGTTAGATACACGAAGAGTAAAAAATGACAAGATTCTTTTCTTATTAACTACATGTTTGGGTCTTAAAGGAATAAAATGCTTCCACACATTACAAAACAGTAGCCAATTTGTCCAAACGTCGAAAGTTCGAAAGACGCTAATTTCCGTCGTTACATGTGCTTAAGTTTCAATTAAATGTTCATGATAATTAAAACAAATCGTGTTGTGAAATTTGGAAAAACAGGTTGATGATTGCTGCCGAAAAAAAAAGAATAGCGCATGTTGCTATAGACTCCACCCGGGGACATAGGTTCGACACAGGTTAAATTTTGCAATTTTTATTAATCGTTTATAGCTTTTAAAGATTTATTTAAAAGAATGGGGAAATGGGGAAAAACATCTCATTACATGAACTTCGTCCAACTTTTGCAAAGACAATTTTTAGACACCAAGACAATCCTCTAAATGTAAAATTCGAATTGAAATTTATATTGTGGAAGTACTCCATAGATCATTTAAAGTCGTCATTTCAGTAAGGTGCAATCACCAATATTAAAAGACTTATACCAGTTCACGGAGTGTTTTACTTCGCGATTTGTCCTGCTATTCATGTTATAACTGTCGTGATGAAATTAATTCCTGTACTAGCGAAGCCGGAACTTTTCGTCAATATAAACTTGTGCATGAAATGGAGGTACTAGTAATTGAAAGACAAATCCCAAACAGCGACGAAAACCGTTTCATCGAATTTTAAAAACCCGGGATTATTTAAGCCGTTTTCGCGGACGATCCAGGAGTAGATTACTATATTTTAAAATGTATATCAGAAATTAAACACTATAGATGACTTGCGGAAATAATTCTCAAGCCAAGGTTCAAGTAATTGAAGGGGTGTATTTCGACAACTTATGTACCAGGGAAAATACAATTCTAATCAAATTTAACCAAGGGTAAAAATGTTCGATTTACTTGCAGAGTGTCAGATATATTTGTATTGGGGTTGAGTTAAGATTTAGAAATTTTACAATGACAGATGATATGCACCTTGAAAGTTAAACATCATATGATAAAAGTTTCGTACATCTAAAAAAAATATCTTTTTTACGGAAAACTGTACCACATCTGCATATATCTACTTCTGTCCCATCTTTCTTTCCCACATTACTTGCGACAGTAATGCATTTTTAGTTGAAATAACTTAAAGGGTAAACATTATTAAATAGATTTCCACAACTTGAGGTAATTTATGATAAAATGACATCACAAAACGAACAGAACCAGAATCAGAAATTTTAAAAATTTTGTAATATAATAAATAAATCAACCAACATATAAAAAAACGAATAAAACTCGCAAAAATTAATCAAAAACCCTCTTCGACGCCGCTTTTTATGTGTAACGTCGTGTTTTAGGAACATCGTGCCCATCGTTTGACAGTAAATACACAGCAATCGATACGTTCATTCACCCTCATTACCGCAAACCACAGAGTTGTGCGCTTCTTTAAAGAAAGGTGTTAGGCTTTGCTTGCCTTGATAGGACTTTATGTCAGTCGGCTTAGTCCCCGGTCGGTTTCTTATTACTTTCGATTAGGATCTATTAAATATATAAGTTTCTCACAGAAGGTAACTAAAGAAGGTGACCAAAGATTTTGCGACGATACAAATATTAAACTTTACAATATAAATAAATATCTTTAATCAATGAATTCAAATAGCAAAAGCTATGCAATTAACAGATATATACTTATTCAGCTTCATGTAAATTATTTAACAATGAAATACATTAAATATGAAATTTGGAGTTTTACCAAGGGAGCTAATAATTAATTAATAACACTGTCTGCCACACAGCATTTCGGGGGCTCTCCCTCTGGTATCTTTCGTCCCTCTTTTATAGCTGATTATGCGGGGGCTTTTCTAGTTATTGGGGGCATTATGATATGACCTAGAGTTGTTAATTTCTGTATCATTTAGTGTCTTGGCAATCATAATACATATTCTTTAATATATATAGTGATGTCGTTATTACGACATAGCTATGTCGTTATTACGACATAGCTATGTCGTTATTACGAGAAGTTATGTCGAAATTACGACAAAGCGATGTCGTTATAACGACATATTATGTCGTTATAACGACATATTATGTCGTTATAACGACATATTATGTCGAAATTACGACATAGCGATGTCGTTATAACGACATGTTATGTCGAAATTACGACAAAGCGATGTCGTTATAACGACATATTATGTCGAAATTACGACATAGCGATGTCGTTATAACGACATGTTATGTCGAAATTACGACATGCTATGTCGTAATTACGACATAATTTTTTTTTTTTTGAATGGCCCTTATCGGCTTCCGTACAAGAAGGAGTACTATTAAATGTTAAAAAAAATCATGTTATGTTAGAAATTGATATTTAATGCATAAACTCAAAATAATAAAATAAACAGAAAAACAAATAAATGAAGTATTTAACAATGTTAATCTTGCCGGTTTTTCTTTGATTTTACCGAAAATCGATGAACCGCAAGATATGGGTCAAATTACATATCTGATTACTCTATTATCTTAAAAAAAAATGAAAATTTTAAACTTATTTGCATAAGAAAATATCTCAGACATTATATATGTTTAACATAGAAAATACTTTAAGATTCCGTGATTATTATTTTTAATAAGACATCTATAGATAAAAGCTTAAGTGTACCTTGGTGAATTCAATGTTGTGATGTCATAGCAGATCTTAGAATACAGAAAGTTGTTACTTATAACGATTTTTTTTTTAATGAATTGACAAAAAAAAAGTTTGTCCCGGGTAACCGACCTCCCCCTCTATGATTTGGTATTGCCGAAGTGGGAGGCTAAAGTTTAAAAAAAAAACGCGACCTAACAGACTACAGAACAGCAGACAGTGGATACAACATTTGATATGTTTTAAAGACACAGTTGGACACAAAATGATTGCACTGGGTAATTTCAACTATCACATGATGCCCTATGAATTAATTGACATACTTGAGCTCGTCTTAGGAATATATTCTCAGTGAACAAAAACGAATTCAGTAAATGTTTACTATAAAAACAGACAACAGACTTGCTGTCTTGAATACAATTGTGGCTTGTATTGTTTAATTCATTTTTAAAGCAACATTTGATCAATTGTTGGTATGTGTTTTCTCATTTTTACGGCTGTAATTTGTTTTCAGCTTTGCCAAATTAGTGGAGATAACTCAGATAAAGTATTTTTACAATTATAGAAATGACCTATTTTAATATGTAGCATTTGATTTTTTTTTGGGGGGGGGGGGGAGGGGGGGGGGGGTGCTATGGATTTTTTTTGGGAAAAAAGTTTGTTTCCAGGTTTTGGAGAAAAAAAATATTTGTTTTTGACCCTGAGAAAAAAAGTGTTTGTTTTATCCTCAGCTGCCACTATATGTAATTCTAAAATTGAAAGAAAAAAATTGTTTTCGTCTTTTCGCCAAAAAAAAGTTTGTCCAGAAAAAAAAATCCTTGCCCCCTCCCCCGAAATTCAAATCTGCCTAAGAGCTATATACCGTAATTTTGATTACTTTTTTCTCAGTAAATTTTTAAATAGATATAGAATTAATGAGTGCAATTTAGAAAAAAGGAAAATTCATTTACATTCTTCAAAAATAAATAAAAAAAAAATAAGTATTAAAGGTTATTTTCCAATATTCCCGTTGTTTGTGCATGACTCTTCGATAACTAAAAAGAAGAACCAGACTTTCATAAAAAAAATTAAGAAGATGTAGTATGATCGCCAATGATTCAACTCCAAAATAGACCAAATGACACAGAAATTAACAACTGTATGTTACCATATGGCCTTCAATAAGGAGCAAAGTCCATCCCGCATAGCTATAAAAGGCCCCAAAATGACAAATGTAAAAACAATTTATGCACGGAATCATGAAAACAAATATGTTTTACAGCAACAAACGACAACCACTGAATGGATCCTGACTTGGGACAGGCACATATAGAATGTGGTGGGTTAAAACTTATTCGAAGACACTAACCCTCCTAATATCCTGTGACAGTGATAAAACAGTACAACATAAGAATAAACTATTAAATTTAGTGGAAAAAAGCTTATATCATCAGTTGGGTACAAACAAAAATACATCTAAGAGGCCCCTCATGGGGGGGTCCTAGTAATCACATAATCACCATTTTTTTGCCAATATAATCACATAATCATTAAATATTTGCTTATCTTTAGTAATCAAATAATCATAAACTAAAAATACAGTCCTAGGTAATCAAATAATCATGAAATATTTGGCTTAATAATCAAATAATCATTAAAAAAACGGCCAAGTAATCACATAATCAAAAACCCCATGAGGGCCCTCATCTAACAAACCAAAAAACACAGAGTGCTATGACTATAGGATATTAATCAAGTGACTGCTATGATTGTAGGTTATTCTTCACGTAACTGCTTTGACTAAAGAATATTCATGATATTCATCAAGTAACTGTTTCTACTATATGATTTAAATCAAAGTAATTGTTATGATTAAAGGTTACTTATTAAGTACATGCTATGACTATAGGTTATTCATCAAGTGTCTGCTATGACTATAGGTTACTATAGAATATTCGTCATTAAACTGCTATGACACTACGATATCCATCAAGTACCTACTTTGACAATAGGATATTCATAAAGTACCTGCTATGACAATATTATACTTCTTGTGAAACTGCTATCACAATAGGATATTCATTAAGTAACTGCAATGATTGCAGGATATTCATCAAGCAATTGCTATGACGATAGAACATTCAAAAAGAACCTGTTATGACTATATGATAATCAACAAGTAACTGCTTTGCCTATATGATATTCGTCAAGTAACTCCTATGACAATTTGATATTCAACAAGTACCTGCTTTGAGTTAGTATATGATATTTATCAAGTACATGATATAGCAATAGGATATTCATCATGAACTGCTTTGACTATAGGATATTCATCAAGTAACTGCTTTGACAATATAATATTCATCAAGTACATGCTTTGCCAATATGATATCCATCAAGTAACTGCTACGACTATAGGATATTCATCAAGTACATACTTTGGCAATAGGATATCTTTCAAGTAACTGCTATGACTATATGATAAACTTCAAGTACCAGCTATGACAATAGGATATTCATCAAGGAACTATTATGACGATCGGATATTTACCAAGTCCCTGCTTTGACTATAGAATATTTATTAATTCCCTTATTTGAATATAGAATATTCAACACGTAACTGCTATGACAATAGAGTATTCATCAAGTACATGATATGACAATAGGATAGATATAGGAAGATGTGGTGTGAGTGCCAATGAGACAACTCTCCATACAAATAACAATTTAAAAAGTAAACCATTATAGGTTAAAGTACGGCCTTCAACATATCCATCAAATAACTGCTATGACTATAGCATATTCATCAAGTACCTGCTATGACAATAGAATATTCATCAATTCCCTTATTTAAAATATAGGATATTCAACAAGTAACTGCTATGACAATATGATATTCATCAAGTACATGCTATGACAATAGGATATCCATCAAGTAACTGCTACGACTATAGGATATTCATCAAGTACATGCTTTGGCAATAGGATTTCTTTCAAGTAACTGCTATGACTATAGGATATTCATCAAGCACCTGATATGATTATAGGATATTCATTAAGGATCTTCTATGACTATCAGATATTCACCCATTCCCTTATTTGAATATAGGGTATTCATCAAGTAACTACTATGACAATAGGATATTCATCAAATACATGCTATGACAATAGGATATCCATCAAGTAACTGCTATGACTATAGGATAGTCATCAAGTACCTGCTATGACAATAGGATATTCATCAAGAAACTATTATGACGATCGGATATTTACCAAGTCCCTGCTTTGACTATAGAATATTTATTAATTCCCTTATTTGAATATAGAATATTCAACACGAAACTGCTATGACAATAGAATATTCATCAAGAACATGCTATGACAATAGGATATCCATCAAATAACTGCTATGACTATAGCATATTCATCAAGTACCTGATATGACAATATTATATTCATCAAGTAACTGCTATGACTATAGGATATTCATCCATTCTCGTATTTGAATGTAAGATATTCAACAAGAAGCTGCTATGACTATAAGATATTTATCTAGTAACTTCTATGACAATAGGATATTCATCAAGAACTTGATATGACAATATGATATTCCTCAAGTAACTGCTATGACTATAGGATATTCATCCTTTCTCGTATTTGAATGTAAGAGATTCAAAAAGCACCTGCTTTGACTAAAGGATATTCATCAATTCCCTAATTTGAATGTAGGATATCCAACAAGTAGCTGCTAAGAATATAGGATATCCATCCAGTACCTGCTATGACTAAAGGGTATTCATCAAGTTACTGCTATGACAATATGATGTTGAACAAGTACCTGCTTTGACAATAGAATATTCTTCATTAAACTGCTATGACAGTATGATATTCACCAAGTACCTACTTTGACTATAGGATATTCATCAAGTACTTACTATGACAAAAAGATATTTCTCAAGTAACTGCTGTCTTAAGAGGACTTTCATCAAGTAACTGCTATGATTGCAGGATATTCATCAAGTAACTGCTATGACTGCAGATTATTCATCCAGCATCTGCGATGACAATATGATATCTTCAAGTAACTGATATGACTATAGGATGTTCATCATGTACCTGATTCGACTATACGATATTCATCAATTTTCTTATTCTAATGTAGGATATCCAACAAGTAGTTGCTATGACTATCGGATATCCATCCAGTACCTGTTATGACTATAGGTTATTTAACAAGTACCTGCTTTGACTATAGAATATTCGTCATTAAACTGCTATGACAGTATGATATTCATCAAGTACCTACTTTGACAATAGGATATTCATAAAGTACCTGCTATGACAATATTGTATTTCTCAAGTAACTGCTATCACAATAGGATATTCATTAAGTAACTGCAATGATTGCAGGATATTCATCAAGTAACTGCTATGACAATAGAACATTGAAAAAGAACCTGTTATAACTATATGATAATCAACAAGCAACTGCCTTGCCTATATGATATTCGTCAAGTTACTCCTATGACAATATGATGTTGAACAAGTACCTGCTTTGACTATAGAATATTCTTCATTAAACTGACATGACAGTATGATATTCATCAAGTAACTGCTATGACTATAGGATATTCATCCTTTCTCGCATTTGAATGTAGGAAATTCAAAAAGCACCCGCTTTGACTAAAGGATATTCATCAATTCTCTAATTTGAATGTAGGATACCCAACAAGTAGCTGCTAAGAATATAGGATATCATTCCAGTACCTGCTATGACTAAAGGGTATTCATCAAGTTACTGCTATGACAATATGATGTTGAACAAGTACCTGCTTTGACTATAGAATATTCTTCATTAAACTGCTATGACAGTATGATATTCATCAAGTACCTACTTTGACTATAGGATATTCATCAAGTACCTACTATGACAAAAAGATATTTCTCAAGTAACTGCTATCTTAATAGGACTTTCATCAAGTAACTGCTATGATTGCAGAATATTCATCAAGTAACTGCTATGACTGCAGATTATTCATCCAGCATCTGCGATGACAATAGGATATCTTCAAGTAACTGATATGACTATAGGATATTCATCATGTACCTGCTTCGACTATACGATATTCATCAATTTTCTTATTTTAATGTAGGATATCCAACAAGTAGTTGCTATGACTATCGGATATCCATCCAGTACATGTTATGACTATAGGTTATTCAACAAGTACCTGCTTTGACTATAGAATATTCGTCATTAAACTGCTATGACAGTATGATATTCATCAAGTACCTACTTTGACAATAGGATATTCATAAAGTACCTGCTATGACAATATTGTATTTCTCAAGTAACTGCTATCACAATAGGATATTCATTAAGTAACTGCTATGACAATAGAACATTAAAAAAGAACCTGTTATAACTATATGATAATCAACAAGCAACTGCCTTGCCTATATGATATTCGTCAAGTTACTCCTATGACAATATGATATTCAACAAATACCTGCTTTGAGTGAGTATATGATATTTATCAAGTACCTGATATAGCAATAGGATATGCATCATGAACTGCTTTGACTATAGGATATTCATCAAGTAACTGCTTTGACAATATAATATTCATCAAGTACATGCTTTGCCAATATGATATCCATCAAGTAACTACTATGACATAGGATAGTCATCAAGTACCTGCTATGACAATAGGATATTCATCAATTTTCTTATTTTAATGTAGGATATCCAACAAGTAGTTGCTATGACTATCGGATATCCATCCAGTACATGTTATGACTATAGGTTATTCAACAAGTACCTGCTTTGACTATAGAATATTCGTCATTAAACTGCTATGACAGTATGATATTCATCAAGTACCTACTTTGACAATAGGATATTCATAAAGTACCTGCTATGACAATAGTATATTTCTCAAGTAACTGCTTTCACAATAGGATATTCATTAAGTAACTGCTATGACAATAGAACATTAAAAAAGAACATTCAGCAAGTAACTGCTTTGACTACAGGATATCCATCAAGTACCTGCTATGACTATATGATATTCATGAAGTACCTGATATGACAATATGATATTACTCAAGTAACTGCTATGACTATAGGATATTCATCCATTCTCGTATTTGAATGTAGGATATTCAACAAGAAGCTGTTATGACTATAGGATATTCATCATTTAACTGCTATGACTATAGGATATTCATCATTTAACTGCTATGACTATAGGATATTCATGAAGTTCCTGCTATGATAATAGAATATTCATCAAGTAACTACTTTGACTACAGGATATTCATCAAGTACCTGCTTTGACTATAGGATATTCATCAATTCTCTTATTTGAATGTATTTACATGTACATGATTTGGAGCAGATTTTATTTTGCAGGAATAAATTTGTATTTCAGAAAGAAATTTATTCATAAAATAAGAAGGATTAGCATTTTTTTTAATAAAATAGAAATTGGATTCCAAAAAAAAGGGAGGGCTAGATGGGTTTTTGTGGGCATTGGATGATTTACAAAGATAAATTGCATGTACGCATCATGATAGATGTAAATTCTGAAGCTATAATTAGTTAATTTGTTAGTTTTTCCATTTCAGTGGCATGAAAACCCCCCAAAATACTAAGCGTATAATTTCGACGAATACTCTCGACTTACAGTGTAATGTAACATTTTGCTCACATTTTTTAAAATTTTACCCCGAACATTTTTCTGAGTAAAAGCAGTTTGAAGTGAATGTCAAAATTTGAACATGACCTTGTCCTTGACCTAATTTTCTAAGTTGGGACCCAAGGACCTTCAATAAAGCGACTCTATGTTTATACGGCTTACGGTTTATGAGATTATATGCATATCACTTATATCAAATGCATAAGGGGAAAGAACTTTGGTGCAATCCAACTCATCATCTTGAAGATATAGCAAGCACTTTGGTAAAATAAATTTGTCGTAATTTTTTACGGTTGTGAAGGAGTAGTGGACACAAGGAAAACAGTGTTCGGGGAGATAACACTTACAATGTAAAGTGTACGGTTTAACAGGGTCAGTTTCAAAAGCGCAATAACTGTTCGATATCATATGCGAAAAAATCTAGGCGACATCTTGCGAAACCACAATACTACGTAAGATCAAAATGTGGCGGAAGAAAAACAATAAATCTCAGAACAAAACCAATAGGTCTTTCCACGGAAAAGTTTAAAGACCTAATAATCAAAACCAAATAAATGGGTCTTTCCACGGAGAGGTGGAAAGACATAATAATCAGAACAAAATCAATAGGTCTTTCCACGGAAAGGTAGAAAGACCTAAGTAATATGATTGTCAATGAACTATGAAAGTTTTACTATTATTCTAGCAAATAACCTTATGTCATCTCCGTGCCTATATCATCGTCCTAAGAATATATGAAATATTTGCCTCTGAACGTTAATCAACCAATAATCGATAATTCATTAATATGTCAAACCATTGAAGGTAACATGGAAACTACGTACAAACTAGTATGATTGTCAATGAACCATAAAACTTATACTATTATACTACCAAACAGCCTTGTCTCTATATTATAGCCCTAAAAAAACATGAAATATGTGCCACTAGATGTTAAGCGACCACAATCAAGATTTCATCGCTATATCATTTCAAACCTTATACAGAACATGAAAACTAGTTATAAATCAATATGACTGTCAATGAACTATGGAAGTTATACTATAATACTAGCAAACAACCTTCGGCCATCACTATATCATCGTCCTACACATACATGAAATATTTGTCACTGGCATTAAAACAATCACAATCAATAATTCGTCGTTATTTCAAGTCAAACCTTAGTTGGAAACATGGAAAATAAATACAAATTAATATGATTGTCGATGAAATATAGATGTTATACTATTATACTAGCAAATAACCTTAGGTCATCACTATATATATATATATATAGCTATTTCATCGTCCTAAACATACATGAAATATGTTCCACTGAACGTTAAGCAACCAACAGTCAATATTTCATCACTATTTCAAACCATTGAAGGTAACATGGAAACTAATATGATTGTCAGTGAACTATAGAAGTTATACTACTATAAAAGCAAACAACCTTATATCATCACTATACCATCATCCTACACATACATGAGATACTTGCCACTGGGTTTTAAGCAATCAACAATATATAATTCTTCGCCAATCGTATCAAACCTTAGAAGTTACCATGCAACCTGATTACAAATAATATGATTGTCAATGAGCCACCTATGGAAGTAATGCTATTATAATACAACAGATCGTTGGCGTTTTAATGGGCGGAGTTGCCTTCCTGGAAATATTTTATATTGCTATATTTGACAATGACCATAATAATAAACAATAAAATAAAGCAATATCTTACAAAAATAATATCAAATTGCACAAAAGAACGAGAAATAATGGATTTAATATATTCAAAGAAGACGGTGAACAAAAACTATTTGAATTTAATAGACCACTTTCGAGTTCATCCGTCACCGGAAAAAACTCGTCAATTATCAATCTCCCATATATGTATGGGAGATTGAGGAGGAAAGGACGATAACTCTGTCTGTATGGGAGATTGGTCAATTATACGCGCCTTTATGACGTCATTTACCAGATAGAGGGGGTCGCCTGTATCCCTGCACTATTTACGTTCATCAAGCGTCTTGGTGGTCGTCATTGTGCAGGATAAACTAGAAATAATGGTTGTTCTGTAGGTACTTAATGACAATTCCCTAATGACATCAATGCTGATTGTCAATTTTGATAATTCAATTTGTCGTATAATTCGTACAACATAGAATTATAGTTTTCCAACCACTCGCTCAACATTGGAATGGAAGTGACGACGCCCCTAAACGCACAAATGACGTTCACTAAAACCAGAGTTTTTGACGGAAATGCATCGAACTCGAAAGTTGTCTATTCCTTTACAAATTGCGAGAACTATTAGAAACAATAGCAACATGTACAAAATGTGTTTCTGAATATATTCTGTCTATAGATATTCATTGGTTATAGTTCTGCCAAATTAAAATATTTTGATTCTTTCAGATTAAGCTGTCTGCCTGTGAGGCTTACTTTCTTTTACAAATGTTTCACCGTCTATATGATTCTTTTTTGTTTCTCTTGATAAACTTTATTTAATTATGTACAATTAGATATTCACTAGACAGTATTTGTCGGCCTCTGATGAGGGTTTACCTTGGAATATTCCTGAAAGAACCCGAAACATTGCATATTAAATTCTATAGAATTAAGCAATATAAAGTACGTAGTGTAAGGTCAGAAATATTGATGCCATACCATGAATAAGTGGATTTATGGTTATTATATACACCAAACAAATTAATAAAAAGCTACTTTCTCGGCATTTCTTTTAATTTAAAAATTAAAATCTGGTAATGATCAGTTGATATTGCAAGAAACTTTTCTGTACCGCATTTATTTGCTTAGGTTTGCTTCTTAATTACACAGTAAAATTATATGTGTCTGATTTTCCAATAATTAGTTCTGTAGCCCGAGTTGTGACTGGATTTACAGGTGTGCGATTGCGCAATTTATTGCCCTCCAATTAATCACCTGAAATTAAGCTGGAGGAGAAGTTCTAAATGGATTATCACTTGGTAATTGTTTTTACAACTAAACAAATTACTTTATTTAAACAGAAGCACTGGGCAATACTATGGTATTCAATCCGGAAAAACAATATATGTCACGGTACATATATATTATATATATGTGTGTCTCTGTTAATGATAAAAAAAAAATGCACGATTTTTTAATATAAAATATTTGATATAAAAAAAAATATTTGGTTATATTAAAAATGATAAATGATGCATAATATAGAAATTAGAAAGTAAATTATTCTACAACGACTTGCCATGTATATGAAATTAGTACCAGTTATAACTTATTAACTTTGTCACGGTAAAATTATTATAAGTATAATAATTAATAACTGTAAACTTGCATGTAATATGATTTCGTCTCAATTTTTACAGATAAACAGTATTCTAAAATACTATTAATTGCCGGTTGTTGAGATCTAGCTAGACGATCAATTTGACTTAAACGCGTTGTCGTTTGAATCGATGGATATGATTGGACAAAATTAATTAGCATTGTCGATAACCTATTGTGATTGGGTACATATGAATTGCTATCGAAAACAGGGCGTAAATGCATTTACGAATCGCCCGTTAAACTGCAATTATCCAATAATGTGGTTCCCGCGTTCCTTTATTATAGATTGTCGACTGTTAATGCATTTATGATCGATAATGATAGATTGTCGACGATAAGTTCGTAAATGCATTTACAACCGTAAAGTATACTTTACGCCGTACATCTATAATGGTCGACCGATAATCTATCATTATCCCCGATAAATTGTGATTATCTCATTTATGTGGTTCCCGCGTGCCATAAGTCATTACTTAACTCATACGCTTGTTTATAAATAACATTTCTAGTGTAAAGAATTTTATTTATAAAAATATAAATATAAAAATATAAATTATACCCCAAAAAAAGATTTGAAGAAATAAAAATCTATTTAAATATTTTTTCCAAGGGTGAATTTGGGAAATGTAATATATACTCATTGTCACAGTGGAGGACAGATTGGAGCATACCAGAAATATTGATTTAAAAAAATGTACGCACTTGTCGACGATTCGTTTATACGACTGGGTAGAAAGTTACGGAACTATAGCGCAATTTAAAATATATACATGTATACATTGAACATAAGCAAAAAAACATATATTTTGAATAAATTGGGGTAAAAGATTTGTAAATAGACTAGTCCACGTATGCCAACAGTATGTAATCATCGAATGTCGATAGACTATTGTATACCAGAAGAAGAAGAAGAAGAAGAGAACCAATTTGATTTAAATACAGGTCGATGTATGATTTGCTTTGGTTCATCGAAGTTGTGGACATAGTAAAATCACAGATTTATATTTCAATAAGATTGTTCACGAACAAAGGAAGGAATTCGTCATCACAATTGTTATATATGCCACTGGACGAACACTGATTATCCCCAAGGGATGTGAATATTTTGCTGGGAAACTATTGAGTATCAAAGTTTCAAATTAATTTCGGGATTTATTTTCTTTCTTGGTATTCAATAACAGAAAAAAGAATAAATTACTTGTCCGCTAAATAGGGGTATTCTTGTCAGATAAAAGACTTTTAGTTACATTTAAAAAATAGGGAAATATGACACTAAATTGGTTCTGTCTTTTTTTTTAAACATCGTTAAAAAGATGTGTGTCTAAGGTGAACGCCACAAGAACCCTGTAATACTAGTACGAGAGTATAGCATGTAAACATTCCTTCTCAATAATATGGTTGCGTTGGAAAGCTTTGCATACAGATTGACAACTCATGGTCCGATATGCATGTAATATTTGCCACATGACGCCCATAGTTCTTTATACCATCATCATCTTATTCTTTGATATTGCTGTAAACATCGATGGTTCACACCCAAACAAAAATTAAATGAGAGTAATGTACCTTCAGAGCTTCTCCGTGTTATACACTTGTGAAACTTAATATATAGACGAAATTTCTGTATTGAAATGAATCTACATCTCACAAACAGGATTTTCAAATAACGATTTTGAGTAATCACCTTACAAACCAATATAAACGTATGGCAAGATATAACCATGAAGGAATTTAGTTTTTGTCAGACGCAAGAACTCATCACTATCATAAACGTATACGTATATATGCATGCAGTTTCAAATATCAAGACCAAGCGGTCGATGTCGATAGTCCGTTTTCTAACTGTTCAGAGTTAGACATGTCACTTGTTCATTCTTGGAAGCCTTCATATTCCCCGTCAAACGATGGGAACTCTTTCTGGTTGTGTTGACTATAAATGCTTGTATGGTAATTCTGTCGTTTATCTGTACAAGTGGTTGTATTTCCTCTTCTTTTCAACAAACAAACTAACGAAACGCTACTAGTCTGCTTTCTCTAGAGCTCATCCTCAATGGCGCTTATACGTCAGGAAACTTACATGGAGACTTATAATGATTGTTTCAAGAACAACGATGTATGGACGAACTATTCTAAATTCGTCAATATCAGTTATGCATGACTATAATATAAGTTTTATTACAACTACTGTATTACTTATTTGGATTAATGACGGCTATCATGTTTAACATTGCCGCATATTATCATAGAATTAAAAAAAAAAAATGTACAAAAATCCTCAAAAAAAATAATGCCTTAGCTTAGATAATTGGTATTCTTTTCACAAAAAGTTCGTGTAAATGATTGTCAAATTTAATTATGTAAGAATGAAATGTTAAAAAGAAACTAAAAAAAAATCATGCATGTTGTATGTTGTAATTTTTTTCAATTAAAAACTTTAAAATTGCGATAGTTTTATGAGCATTTAAACACAGCCAGATTTGAATACACGTTAAGAAATTCCGGTAAAGTCAATAATATCAAACAGATGTACAATGGTATATCAAATTGGGTAATATTGCATTTAGTTTTTATTAAAGATTAAAACTACTATTTTTTACTTCATATTTGAATCTTTACGCCAATTGCCGCTAAGAAAGTAATCAAAAATTGTTTCCTTTTATTTTATACACTTTCGGAATTACGAATCTGAATTTAATTTTCAATTAGTTTACACAATTTAATTATTGTATCTTTATTCTCATCGTGTATTAAATCTTAGTGTATTAAATACAGCATACTCTTTCTAATCCTTTCTGTCAAGTTATCCTTTCCAAATAACAACATTCATACCTGTGTACGCTTGAACTCACACCTGCGGCTAAATAGCTACAAGGTAAACGAATTGACCTCAAGCCGAGAAATATACAGTGACCTTTACAAAATAATATACACACTCTGCTCACACATTAGTTGCATTGAAATGATTATCCAAACAATAACGGTGAATAGAACTGAAATATTTTCAGTTCAATATCAGTAAAAATGTTTAATAAATATTTTATGAAAAAAATCTGAACAATAATTAATGAAATTTATTCGAAAACATTTACTAGAGATAATTTTATAGGAGTTTAATTCAATCAATACAAAACGGTATTTGCATATTTATTTTCGTTCATTCTTATATTGTGGTTAATAACTACGACCATTCGTCAGCTGTGCGCTTTTAATTACGTATATTGTCGATAAGCTATAAGAGTTATTTTTCCCCCGAGAATTCATTAAAATGAACATAATTAGATGATAAGTAAAAAAATCGCGGAATTTCCCTTTAATGTTATTGGTATTCATTAAATTTGCACGAACAACATTTTTTTAACTCTTCTTCGTTCTCAGTCTCAAGTCTTACCCATTAAAATAACATCAAACATTTGTATATAGGTTTTACAGACAGAGTTGTATGTATGGGTCTGTTGAATAAATAAATAAATAAATAAAAATAAATAAATAAATAAATAAATAAATAAATAAATAAATAAATAAATATTTTTTTTTTATTTTCAGTCATCACAGTATGGGTTTCAGCATTTCTCTGATGTAGTAAACGACCAGAAGAAAAGTTTGCAACCGTTTTATCATTCATATACAGTAAGCAATAAACCAACAAGCGTTATAGACATCATATCCCAAAGTCATCTACGTCAATGTAATCTTTCTCATCTTGGAGAACCGTATGAAGTAACTGGCAACGGTAGCTGTCTTTTTAATGCAGTATCCTTTGCACTTTGCGGGTCAGAAGATTTGTCAACCGAACTCAGATACCGCACATGTATTGAAATGGTGTCTAGAAAAGACTTTTACACGTTTCTTCCAATTGCCAAGAATATTATTTGGGTTTCACCTAATTACATTACCTCAACATTTGAATGTGCTTCAAAACATGGTTGGTCATCTATGTGGACATTGCTAGCACTTGCTCAAGTTATATGTATCACGGGTAGTAAGGTCGTCATATCGAGGAGCGTTTAGTACAGTGATTTTGTCATAGTTTGGATAAGTTTGACATGACGGTGTTAAGTCTTTTTGATGACAATCAATGCAAAAATGTAAACATTGGGATATTTTGTAAACGGAACTTCTGATCATTAATTCAAGCTGGTAAGTACCTTTGTATAAAGTAAATATGCTAGTACATCACAAGTTGTATCATATAGCGAATGATTTAACACAGAATAAAGCTTGCGTATGTCAAAATTTAAAACCTGCTAATTGGTTTATCGTGCATAAAAAAGTTATTTTCTTACAGTCTGTTACATCACATATATCTTCGTGATATAACACTGCGGTCAATTATTCTGAAAAATACCTACTTTTGCAATCAATTCAAAATTACTGAAATATCTGTGTCATGGTTTGGTTCATTCGTGTCATGGTTAAGTTCATGTTCGACATGGTTCAGTTATGTAATTCTTGTCGTGTATAATGAAGAGTTACTATCAAAATTAACAAAAATCGTTCCATTTGAAACACAAAAGGACATAAGAACGCACATACAATGTAGTAATATGTTATAAGTAGATGCAATATGATTCCCAATGATATAACTATCCACCCGAGATCAAATTACGTAGATGTTAGCAGCTATTTGTCATCAAGAGGCCTTCAACATTCAACAATGAGCAAAACCATATTTCTTAGCAAGATATAAAAGGCTGCGACAAAATTCAATGTATAGGAATTCCAATTAGAAAATCATCAGCCTAATTTCTGTCCAAAATAAATAGCAAAATATGATACACAGTTACATACGATATTAACGGCATTACAGACACTTAACTTGAGACATTATAAACAAAATATTGCGGAGTAAAACATGTTTGCGGGCTCCCCAACCTCTTCTTCGCCTTAACCATGCCACACATGTAAAACTCACCAGATCGGGTTTAAACAAGAAAATCAAGTAACAGAAACACTAAAAACACAAATAAAGTATTGATATTTAGTGGGACCTAGTTTCAAACAAATAACAAACGATAAAAAGTGATGATTCTTAGATAGCTTCTTTTAAATTTCAGGATGGAATTCTGCTGCCGATATTGTGAGCATCTTTGAATTATGTCTAGCAATAAATAACGATATATATTTAACACTGTAGTTTCATTGAATAGCATTATATGAAACAATATTGAGAGGATCCTATTTTTCAATATTTGTTTCTTAATTTTTAAATCATTTATTGCCGCAGTCATATTATAAACTTGAATCCTAAAGAACTAATTAAACAATACTACGTTTATTTATTTCAGCAGCCATGCAATGTTTGACCAACCCCGAAGATCTACTGCTAAATGTAAAAGTGCAATCGTGAACCCATATGATGGATTTGCACATGGTGCTCAAGGAATTCGTCAGTACCATAAAAGAGCATGTTATGATATCTAAGAATGTCATTATCTTGAAAATGAGACAATATTTCATTTAAACTTTATGAATGCTAGAAATGAATCAGTATCACCAACAGCTTCAAATGACCCGTCTAAAGGAGCAATAGATGCAATTGCCTCTGAAAAATTGTATGAGTCCAATTCAATGCATTTGTGTAAAATTTGGAGCCTTATCGTGTAAATAAATAACAAACAAAAAAACAATTATGAATTTGACTTCGTTGTTTTTATGCTAAACATATTTAGTTACACAAATTGAAAAGAATTTATAAACTACGAAATCATGAAAATGTAAGTTTTCAACACAGACACCAAATAGGCATTCATAAGTGCTAACTATTGTGAAAGGAAGGGTTTTACACATTTAATTTCAAAAACATATTTACTGAATTCCGAAGTTGCGACTCACCAAAAATGTCCAGAACCTAGTGACGCGACAAGTTGTCCTATGTCATACCTAAACTGTTTAACGCTATACTGAGAATAGTTTGATGGTTTCAGATCTCTGGTTGTCTCTGTCCGATTTATTTACCCATTTTATAGAAACAGGCAGATACAGAGTTTTGCCTATTTAATTTATCCTATTGTTGAAGAATTCATGTTTGTGTTGTTGGTTTGCTGTCTCATTTATGTATTTCCTGCGTCATCTTACATTTGATATTACCTAGTAAATTGAAAATCAAATAAGCAAAAATGATAAACGGCAAATATAGATAGCATAAAAATGTCTAAGAAGTTCAAAGGAAGTGTACTTGTGATATATATCAACAAACTTACCATCTTATAATGCGTTCTGTCCTTTTACAAACGGATGATTTCTTGTCTAGCCAGGTCAAAATTAACAGTTTAAATGTACATGTAGCAGACAATATAACACGTGTTTCTTTGATTTTCAATCCTTTTTTCAATCACATTTAATAATATACCACCTCATACTTAAAACTAGATAGCAGGAGTTTTTCCAGATAGTAAAGAAACTATATTACATAAAAAGTAAAATATTTGAAATAATTTAATGATACTACACACGATGCATTTATACAATATTACAAAGATTTTTACAGAGGATGACCTTGAGGTCACTCCGATGTATTGTTATCGCTTAAATTTCCGTCATTCATAAATTATAGTCAAATTAGTTTTGGGTTTTCAACACCAGTGAAAAAAGTGCATTTTCATACCTGCGATTTCTGTTCTCCGGTTGTACGATGTTTCAACAAAATATGGAATCATTTCAGTTGTTGATTTAGTGGTGAAAATTTGACTGAATTATATCTTAATAAATACGATTTTATATGTTTAATTGGTGTTTCAGAAAGAGGTCAGGTGCTCTTGTTCATTCATAAAATTATCGTTCATTCATAAATTTATCGTAAAATAAAAATCACTACACAGGTTATACGTGTAGTGTAAATGACCACCTGTAATCTAAAAATAGCGGTCTCACTAATAACGACAAGAAGAATTTTAGCGACAAGAAGCGTCAAGAACGGACAAGAAGAATAAATTAAGCGACAAGAAGACTATTTAGCGACATGAAAACTTCTCGTATCGCATGAGGATGACACATATCAAATGAACAATTATGTGTGGGACTTAGTTTTAAGAAATGATTTCATAGTAACACTATGAAAATATTTTTAGTAAGCTGAAATATATATTTATTTTTTACATGTTTATGTCTTGTAAGTTATTTTATTTCTGTCCCATTTTTCAACATTAGCGTCTCGAAAGGTGAAATGTTTTAACTGAATGGTTATTTTTTAATTAATTATGAAAATTGTTAAAATTAAATAGATAATAAAAGTAATTATTGCCCAGTTACAAACACTACCAGGGGATAATCCATAATTACCCCCAACTTTAGCCTGGTAAACTTGTTGTCTCCTTGTGAAATATAAAACATATTAAAAATCATTTCCTGCTTAAGTCTTTTATTGATATAAAGTCAAAACCTTCTTGCTTTTCACTAGACACCCATGTCCTGTCAAGTTTAATTCTTATATATGTAGATGAAAAATAAAAGTCCCCAAAACATTAACATGGCAGCAATTGCTTTTACAGCCTTTAAGGCTTTGATTTTTTTACAGAAGAGTGTCCACCATGCACTTGCACTGCACTATAATAATAGTAGAATAGAATTATCATATACAAATAGATGAAAATTATATATACATGCAATCGTAATATTAATAATATATATAACAACAAACCAGTGTATTCTCTACGACTATTATTATATAAGTATAATAGTCCAAGGTATACTGATTTCTTGCACTACAATATAATAGTTATTACGGTGAGGTTGAATTTCCTGTCATTTAATCATCACCCAAGCACGAACTTCTATCAGAAAAAAATATCTCTGTAAATTAACCCAAGTTTCAGGTATAGAGATGTGATCTGTTTCTGTGACATGCGCTTTTGACCATCCACAAGAACCTGCGGTCATCCGATGTTCAGTACTTCAGTACTTTGATTATTGATTCGTATTAATAATTGATAAACTTAAACTTATATCGGCTTAAATCCAAAATTGGAGTTGTGATCTTTCACATTTTAATTTCGAACTTTGAAAGTACTTTTTATTGTAATTTCACCTATTATAGTTTTAAAACCAATAAGTTTTAAAACTGTTGTCCATGTCACGCGTAACTATTCGGTTTCGTAAATGGTTTAAGACTTATGATGTCCTCTTAATATCTTTTGGTTAGTTTTGTAGTTGGGTTACTGTATCATGGACCTATAACCCCACATCTCCTTTTATTCATCATAAATTGGTTCAAAATTTAAAATAAAGAAAAACCAACAAATGTATAGTTTTCTAGAAAAGAAAATGAAAAACAAGAATTACTTTTTGACTGGCTGCCACTTTTGAGTAGAAGTCTTTAGCTTTTTGACCAGTGATGCCGCTCATGATATCCCCGGCAGAGTCAAGCATGGACAAATGGAGAAAAGATTATATGTGAAACAGAAGCAACGCTTTGTCTTTTTTTGGTAAAATTATATCGAAAGCTAGTTTAAAAGAGCAGTGACTTTTAAATTTATATTGTAGAAAACATACGAAAAGTAACATGACATGTTTAATATACGCTTTGACGATTACACCCACTAAATTTGGTTAAACAGGCTTTTTATCTTCTCATGCAGTTAATATATAGTGTAACTTCGTTCAATAACAAGTGCTATCAATCAAATTTTCATTATTAAAGTGAAACACATATATATTTATTTCGATCTAAACCATGACAATCTTGACCAAAACAATGACGAATTTCTAGACTCTTAACTGAACCATAGCAATCGCTTAACCAAACCATAGCAATTCCGATATCTTGCTTATTCTGCGTTAATTTCGTGAAAAAACTATTCCAATATAGATCGTTTGACCTCCAATACAGATTGAAGCATATTATTTGCTTTTTATCTGCTCGTGTGAATAGAACTGAGGCAATAGTTTGGGGAAGCAACATAAATTAACCATGTCAAACTTATCCAAACTATGACAAAATCACTGTACTAAACGCTCCTCGATATGACGACCTTACTACCCGTGTGTATACCCATCAAATCTGTTTACCCACCATTAAATGGAGGGAATGACCTTTCGTTCAAGATACTAAACTTAACAGCAATCCCTCGCAATTGCCTAGATGAAAGTGTATATGTAACAGTTATGTGGACACGCGCCTCTTGTCACAATCCAAAACAGATATGGACACCTAATCATTTCGTTCCACTTATTGTTCACAAGGATCCTAACATCAATGTCAGTTCTAATATTTCAACAGTCCACTATCCAAAGAGCCATGACCAAACCAATGAGTTATTGTCCGATACAGAACAATGTAACAACACTGACGAAACTAAAGAAGTAGCATCTACCTCCACCAGTGATGTTTACACTCTAAATAGTAGCTTTTCTAGTGAACATGACACCGAGAGTACTATGGCCCCATCTACTTATCAGTTACCAAATGGTCAGAACTTAAATGCAACTCAACTGCTGTCTATTATGTTAGATCAAAAATTTGTAGTAGTCGACTCCATACCAACTGGTTTCAAAGACAATGTTTACTGTGTTCTGTACAATACAAGTAATATGTCTCGACGACAGAGTTCCAAATACAGCAATTTCACAGATGACTGCGCCTGGGATACACACAGCGGCCGTACTAACAAAACCGATTTTATCATTCAGTCTGGCAATATTTAAAAATGGACAACCAAGAAAGACGGTGTTTTCTGTTACGAAAAAAAGAATAAGTGGAAAAAGACTTTAATACCTTATAATCCACAACCAGATAATGTTGTCACACTTAACAGATACTACACCTCATTGAAACGTGATAAGTCATACAAGAAACGTGTAAGTTGGTTTACTAATCTACCAGACACTCTAACAGATCTTAGTAACACAGCAGTTGCAGAATACTCGGGTTTGGCTCCACGACAAGGTGTACCACATGGCAATGCCCAACATTCATCACAAGAGTATGTCACAACTGATCCAAATGTAATAGACAAGGTTAAGGAGGGTCTTTCTCACAAACAGTCTTGTTCCGAGATCTATAAAAATAAGGTTTTAGATAATCCCGAGTCAGCTCCACGTGATCATCATCAAATCCGCAATCTTGCTTACAACCGGAAAAAACAACATAAATCTGCACCTCTTGGCAATATAGCAGACGAGATTGTTCATATATTTTCTCTTGTAAACAACTCAGACTTTGTAAAAGAAGTAGAGTTGGGTGCTCATTTTCGCCATATCTTTCCATGTTTTCTTCAGTTTATGTTCAGGTCTTTATGTTTTTGAAGTATACTGATATTTCTATATAAAGATAACTTCAAATGCAAAATATTTTTAGCTTGAAAACGTGTTTGTTTTGAGAAAAATCATCTGAAAAGTTGGAATAAAGGGTGTTTGAAATTTCCTGATTTTTTGTCAATCGGTATTTTTAAAAAAAATATTGCCAAGTAAGTCTTTGAGTGATTTTTATAAAATAGATATCCATAAGATGCAGAAATGTCTGAAGTTTAATTATTTATTTGGCCATATTTTTAGTGAGGTTCTTTTTCATTATTGAATGGGTTAAACACAAATGATTTTTTTACGATTTTAATTTGTTTAGAATACATAGCAAACTTTGCCGTGAGTCAAGCAATATTTTTCTTTGTGGTCACCTTGTCAGTAATTTAAAATACATATATTAACAACACTTTGTACCAATATTCTTTTTGGAGACAAAAACAGTCAAATATATTCAACGAAACTATCTGACACAGTGAGGGTCTAGATTAGGGGCAACGAAAAAGGGGGGGCGCATTTCTTTGTTCTGTAATTCTTTTAGCCATTCTTATCTTTTCAGCATTAAAAATATGCTAATACTTTAAATTATGTGTCCCTTTAGAATTTGCACTACACAAATGAAATCATTTATCAATTTTGTTAAATGTTTGATTGAAACGAAACACAGAAAAATATAAATATTTCAACTTAGCTTATTTGTAACAATTTAAGCAGTAGATTAGATGAAATTAGTTATATCTGATCTTATCTAGTTTGTAATATATGAGGAAAAAGTAATGAGAAGCTAGCGCTGAGCATAAAGTTTTATAACATATACAGCATTATTAGTTATCCTACATTAAGAGTTATCTGGAATCTGACAAAGTAACAATTTTATCATCAGAACAGATTAGATTTACTATTGATAGCCCAATATAGAAAAAAATGCTTATCAATAAAATCGTTTTGGTGGATTTTAATTTTTTTTTAACTTTTATTTGTAGTGAGAGAAAAATAGGTTTTCCCCAACCCCCCAAAAAAGCAAAAACAATGTCTGTCATCTGTCTTCGAGCATTCGTCTTCCAGATCTATATATAAAATATATTTTTTTAGTTTTTTTTTAAAATTGGAATGAATAATGGATCTCTCAAATATGAAACTTAGGACGTAGGAATCATTCCGGCGAAAGAGACGTTTGCATTCTGCAACTCCCTTAAAATAATCCATATAAATTTTCAAATTATAAAGAATCTAAGTACTCTCAGATCTGTTCATTGTGTCTTTTTGTGTCGGGATGTATAAGTACCCGGCCTTGTCCACATCTATTTTTGTCCATCTGATGAGTTCAGCCTTTTTCAACTGATTTTTATAGTTCGTTCTTATGTTGTACTGTTATACCACTGTCCGGGCCAGGTTAGGGGGAGGGTTGGGATCCCGCTAACATGTTTAACCCCGCCACATTATTTATGTATGTGCATGTCCCTAGTCAGGAGCCTGTAATTCAGCGGTTGTCGTTTGTTTATGTGTTACATATTTGTTTTTCGTTCATTTTTTTTTTTACATAAATAAGGCCGTTAGTTTTCTCGTTTGAATTGTTTTACAGTCTTATCGGGGGCTTTTATAGCTGACTATGCGGTATGGGCTTTGCTCATTGTTGAAAGCCGTACGGTGACCTATAGTTGTTAATGTTTGAGTCATTTTGGTCTTTTGTGGGTAGTTGTCTCATTGGCAATCTTACCAAACATTCCTTTTTATAAGGTTTCAACTCCATTAGACAAAGTTGATCTTCGTCTGCATGATTTGGCTATTTATTAGGTTCTATTTGGTCTGATAGCTCTTCAACTGTTTCTATTTTTTGTGCATGCTCCGTTCCAAAAATCGAGAATTATAACTCTTTGATTGTATGACTAGTTGTATGTTTTTTTCCAGCTGTACAGAGCTTTTTGTTGTCAAAGGTTATTTTTGTCGGAAATCTTTCACGAAATTTCATTGTTGTAATTATTATTGACACAATGTAGGAGAAGGATGTAAGGTTAACTAAGTCTGCAATGGTGGACGAAAATACCGGGCAATGCTTATTAATGAACATAATTTGCATTGCTAAAATCATTGAACCAGTTCTGATAAGGACCAGTTCAACATTTCATTCCAAATGATATACGTATATCAATATTTAATTTGGTATGCAGAAAACGCAGAGTTTAGTTATTTTGTCAACTTTACTTTATATTCTCTCTCTTTTTTCTCCTTCTTTTTTTGGGGGGGGGGGGGGGGGGGAGGGGCATTATTCTCTATTCTGTATACCTCATATATCTTGGGTTATTTCAAATAAATATCTGGTATTCAAGCGCCTATTAATGGGATAGGATGCTTAATACTATAAGAGTATCCACAAGTAGAGTTTTGGTGGTCTCTTTTAAAAGTCGGTGCATGAGAATATTATGCTACAACCAACCAACAAAAAGGGTTGCCTACTAAGTATATAAACGCTAACGAATATGCAAAGCATGTAATTTTTACGACGCATGAGTTGGTGTTAAAGGGGTTCCCAACCGTGAATATTAAATAATATATACCGATTTGATTGGCCAATAAATGTTTTAACACACGACGCCATCAATTTACGTAAATATTTTGGAAATATACAGACGATATTTCGCAATCCACGATCATCGTATCAGTTTACGATCGGTTTACGAATAATACACCTCAATGATCCTCAATGCTACGTTTCCACTGAAAATCAACACATTTACATGTAGTAGTGTACAAAACAATTATTTGAATACTGGAAAGTATATTTTGTAAAATAATAAAAAAAAAAAACCAAAAAAAAAACCCCCAACCAAATTATTAAATGAATGCATTTTTTTTAAAATTTCAAACATAATTTAGAAAGTTACTTTAAAAAAAGTTGACTTTTCCAAACAGTGTTCATTATGTATGTTTTTTAAATTATTTTTTTGTCGTTTCGTCAAAATTTAAATGTTTTTCTTCTCTGTTGAGGCATATGACAGGAAGATTTCATATCTAATGTACTAAATTTGGGGTCCGACGTCCGTGAACTTTTCACTCTTTGAACTTCTATTTGGGAACTACGTAAAAGAATCAATATATGAATCTGTGATTTTTCTCCATCGTTGAAGCATATGATAAAAAGATCATAACATGTCATTTTTCATATCGCATATATTATCAGCCCTCGGTCAGTATCAGCCTCGAGCCATGCGGCTCTTGGGCTGATATTGAACCTAGGGATGATAATACATGCGATATCAAAAATGCCATGTAATAATCTGATAATATATACCGATTTGATTGGCCAATAACTGTTTTAACACACGACGCCATCAATTTACGTGAATATTTTGGAAATATACAGACGATATTCCGCAATTCACGGCTCCTAGGAAAGTTTCTTGTACTGTAACGAAAAGCGGGAAATACGCGTTTATGTAGTTAAAAATTGGTAATTTTAAATTATTAACATTTTTTACATTTAGGCTTCTTCATTGTTTTCCTCAATTGTTACATTATTTGGAGAATTGCGATGTTATTTTTTTGTATCGTTTCTATCAAATTTTATTTTTATATTAAAACTAGAAATTGACCTGTTGTCCCACAAGGAAACAGCTGTTTTGACGTTTTTTCTAGAAAAGTTCCTAAGTATTCTTAAACTTTTCACCCATATGATGTCTTCAATTCAGTGAGCAATATTGAACTTCATGCTAAATACAGGAGCTTACCAGATTAAATTAACGTGACATATTAAAATAGTCAAAACAATAAGTTTTTACTCCAATTACAATTGGACTTTTTATATCAATTCGAGATTTATGTCATGTTGATCTGTAATATATTTATTTGTATTAAAACTTGACAAACTTCTTAAATTCTGGCGAACAGTACGACGTATGCGTATTTTGAAAAAGTACGCATACGGTGTGGACCATACGCGTACGGTACAAATGATATCTATATATATTGTTGAAAACTATACTATACTATGTTGCCTTCTGGATGTCCTTAGTTTGTCTTTGTCATTTGATTGCTGTCTTATTAACGTATAACCTACATTTCCAAAAGTTTTGTATAGCTAAAACGGCTATTGTGTATAGAAAAATGTCTTTCTTTCCCTAAATACTATGCTTAAAAGAAGATGGACCAAGGAGAGATGTGCACAGGCACTTGTTTCGATCTATCAATGGGAAGGTCGACAATCCATATAAGATAAGATAAGATAAGAATTTTATTAATCTAATCAAGAACCCATAAAGGGCATCATTTTACAACACAATATGATTGGAAAAAGCAAAACAGAAAACTAATACATACTTTAACGTTATGAACAGGATCAGAGCCTAACACAACATGTGTTTCATATAACTATTATATTAAATCTTAAAACAATAAAATACTAAATTACTTCATATATTTTGTTTACATCTGGATCTTATTTCTAACCCTTTAATAATGTAATTTCCTAGGCACATGAGAGTTGGTAAATGCTCATTTGTGAACAGCCAGAAATATTTCTTATCATTAGGTAGTTCTTTAAAATTAGTACAAAAAGTTATAACTTTATCATATAATAATTTCCTCTGTTCATCATATAATGGACAATTTACTGTAAAATGGGTCTCATCTTCAATAGAATTTGATCCATGTGATAAGCAATGATGACATAGACGTTGAGTTCTCTCTATGTATTTTTTATTATATCTATCTTTCTCAATTTTAAGATCATGAGCACTTATTCTCATTTTACATATAGCTCTTCTTATACTAAAATTTTTAATTGATAAATAGGCCTCCTTTACAAAGTCAGTCTTGAGGTTGAAATAATTCTCTAATTTACTATTACCTTGTGATAAGGTTTCAGATCTTTTGACCAACCAAAATGTTTTGAAACTATTACAAAGTTTACATTTTACAAATTTAATTAATTTATTGAGCTTTGTATCTAAATTTTGTATATCAAGTGATTGAAGTACATATTTCATAGATGAATACCAACAATTAATGTTTTCTGCATCTAACATTTTATTACAAACATAAGCATCATAAAGTAACCCTGTGTCCAACTTGTTAACATATATATATTACATATTGATAGTCGACCTTCCCATTGGTAGAAACAGGTTCATGTGGCAATGTCCCTAAATAAAAAAATGTAAAGTAAACAGAAAAAAATGCTTCACTTTTCAATCTTTCACTTCCCCTTCCAATTTTATTTTCTACTGTATTAATTTTTGAAGACATGTCGCATCTACACTTATCTATTATCGTTGATCATCTCAACGAGATTGATTTTCTCGCTTGAGCTGGTACAGCGAAAGTGTTTAAAAGCAATCGAGCTGAGATGACCATATCGCTATTTTACCTATGTCAATTTCATTGTCAATTTCGTTAGCAACGCCACGTGGTCTCCTTAGTTTCTAGCGAAAATGTTTCCATCTCAAGCGAGAAGCATGATATGAAATTATCACAAAAAAAGATCAAAAGAAAAATGCACAACATAGCGATAAAAATTCTTATTGATCTGCAGCTTACCCCTCCCCCTATTAGTTGTGGTATATATGATCTACATTAAATTCGATCCAAAAATAGTCACTAGAAAGGCATACAGTAACATATCTAAATAGTTGCAATAAATTCCATTAACCACGAAACAAATTATACAGTCAGATATTTATTTTGATATTCTAATTAAATACATTTCTTTTTGGCCGAAATAACAAAAAAAATATTATTATCTGGTTTGACTGTGAAACACTGATTTCAGATTTATATTGTACCAAGGAATTGTATATTTAAAAGGAATGGAAACGCGGCCGACTTCAAAGAAGATGTATTATGATGCATGTCTTACTTTGACCGGGTGTTGATTATAGTGCGGTGACAGAAGTGTAAAAAGTCGTCTAGATCGCGAGTTTAATCTCCCCAAATAACACACGGCTAAAAATGGTCTTAACTTAAAGACAAATATGTCTTCTTAAGTTTTTGCCCTGTCGTCAGAATTTCGTTCGGTCACTTTTTTTTTTTATAAAAAGTCGTTTTAATGACTGGTAGTATATTGGAGAGTTTACACCCCTCTTTTTCAAAATGAAAAAAATGGGTATGTTTGCTTACATTTAATTGAAATAGTTTTTCCTGAAGCTATTTTTACATGTCAAAATATGCTATTCAGTATTTTATTTTCTTCTAATCTATAAAATTTGTGAAGTTTAGACTATTTAAAATTGAGGTAATTTTAATTGCAAATTCAGACTCAAACTTTAGTTTCTTCTTCATAGTAGTAATAAAAATTATCCCATAATATTTTAAGCATATAGTATTTAATAAAACTAATAAGTGATAAAAATTTCGGAACCAAAATATGAAAAAAACCTTAAGAAATCAATGGAAAAAGAATGGAGTAAAAATCTTCAATTTCAACACGGAACTCAATCACTTGCCTTCCGTCCCATTTTGTGTATTAGTCAATAATTTGCTCTCAAATGATATATGAAATTACTACCTTTTTCGCTATTATATACACATATTTTCAATCAAAGTGCACTGATATATGCCACATACTTTATATATGTTTATATTCTATGTTTTTTCGTTATAAAACATCAAATATACTTTGTCAGAAAAGTCTTATTGTAAAATCAGAATAATTGACGGATAGTTTCAGTAAATATTCCGTGATATGTCAAGTCCTTTGTAACTTGCTCGATTAAGTCCAAAGAACAGACAAAAGTCGTTAAATTTTATGCAGTGAATAAAAAATATGCTGAAAAAAACCTCGATTGAAATTTTGAGTCAATTTACCCAGTTTAGGGAAGTCGACTTTTGTATCTGCATTGCATAAAAGATTGGATGAGGGGAACATCAAGATGTTTCATGCGATAGCTGTTAATTTGAAGAACTCCGTGCAGGAAGTTTGACGACATACAATTATCTGACTGTTGTCCCTCAGTTTCGGGTATTCAGTGTACACGTTCTAGAATGCAGTCGTTCATCCGGAGCGCTTGTATATTTTGTTGCAACAAAACATTTTAGAAAGATAAAAAATTACTCAAGTTTGAATCAGATGAGCGCATTAAAAATGTTTTATCCGTGTCAGATAAAGTTAAAGTTGAAATAGTTTCCCGTCCATCTTTTAAACTTCAAGCACTCTGTCATTTTGGTTGCATTACAAAATATTTGCTAAAAACGAAAAATAATAAATCCAAACCCGTGGAAGCAGATATTTCAGAACACGATACTGCTTTTACTAATTATATTTTGGCTTTTGACAACAATTTAATGGTCATTCCTCATGGAACCGTTGCTTGATAAATATAGATCATTTCTTCAGGCTGATTCTAATTTAAAATAGTCTACATGTAAAATGCAGTCTAAACTCATTTATTTTTATAGAAATTCAGTTGTCAAACAACTTTAACAAGTTCAAGGCAAATATAACATATTATTTAGTAGCAAATTAACTATTTTAGATGCCATATAACATGTATAAGCTTCTAGTCAATTAAAAACTGACCTCAAAATCTCAATGTCAACTGTAATAGACACCAAAAAAGACAGATATTTAATTCCGCTGCAAGTTTACTTAGAAAAGACATCGAAACTCTAAAGAAGACTACCCAACTTTGGATGAATTGTTTCTTCCTTCTTAATTCAGTCAATGTCTTCGTATTTATTGCAATTCATTCTATGCTTACTCAATGAAACTGCATACAGCCAAGACTATTCTCAGGAAATGGCACCAGAGAAATTGTGGAAATGCTAAGCAATTTGTTGAGGCAATCATTTTTGTTTTACTCCTTTTTATTTAGGATTGGCTTTACAAATGTACCGTGAGTTTGGTTCAAAACACCTTGTTGAAACATTGAATGCCAATGGATTGTACGCTTCTTAAAATAAAGTGCGACGCTATATAATGTGTTACTAACCATGAAATTGAGCGAATTCAAGATAGTGTGTACTTCTCGTATGATGTTTTCCCAGCATCTTTGCAGACAAGCATATGGATGTCATCCCACCTTCCTAAACCCCCTTATAGATCTCTGTTAAATCTTGGATGAATTGATAGGGATGGTTTGAAGCTGGTATTTTTTAGGAACAAATGTCTTCGGACTTCCTACAATACCTTGTCTGTACTTGTAAAGAAAAACTCAAAATAACGTGTTTGCTTTGAGCAGAACCTTTCATGTGCAGACCTGTGGCCATGAGTGAAATGTGTAGAAATATTAAAACATGTCAAAATGTTAGATATTATTATAAATTAAGGAATGTATCTCCCTCATGCAAAGCTCTGATTCATTTCACGGATTTGGCTATACTTTTTGGAACTTTTGGATTATAACTCTTCATCTTTAATATAAGCTTTGGATTTCACATATTTTTGCCACGAGCATCACTGAAGAGACATGTATTGTCGAAATGCGCATCTGGTGCAGAAAAAATGGTACCGTTATTGTCATTGTGACAGTTGATGAAAATGAGCATGATGGAGATAAGGGTTGATTTGGTATAAAGCTTGTTGCACTGGTACACACGAATCCAGTCCCGAGGTTAGGGGATTGTTGGCGTGCCCTTAAAAAAGTTAAACCCCGCCACTATCTGTATGTGTCAGTTTTAAGTTACGAGACGGTAATGCTGTGTTTGTCGTTTGTTTCTATATACTATATTAGTTTCTTTATTATTTATTTTGTACATTAATCAGGCCGTTAGATTTTTTGTTTGTTTAACATTATTCGTTTCGGGAATTGAAGACTTTGCAGTATGACTTTTACTCATTGTTGAAACCCGTACGGGACCTATAATTGTTTTGTGTCTCATTTGGTCTCATTTGGAGAGTTGTCTCATTTGCAATCATATCACATCTTCTTTTTTTATATGGAATACTTTTGAAGTTTGTGGTACGTTGCAAGGGAAAAAAAGGGGGGGATAAAGTTACAAAACCTATAATGTAATAGATATTAACCAGAGTTAAATACAAACAAAAGATAATACTATGGTAGCTGTAATAATTGTGAAAAAAAACCCAAATAGCAACGAGAAGTGTATAAAAAACTTGAAGTATCCACAAATTCAATTTGAGGTCATATTTAACTGTAGTGTTCTATGGCTTTGGTTTGATACCTCACCCAATATGATAGTTTAAAAAATAATTTTAAAGTATTGTCCTGCATGACACTTGATTTTTACCTGAAATTGATATTTTTCATAAGGTTAAGGTGCTCTCAACATTTTATAGGTTGAAAACTTGATTTTTGAAGTTTTGTTTATATAACGTCGTTTTAGGATTTTTTTTGATAAAAAAAATCTCAATGATTAAGGTTTATGTATAATAACAAACATTACTAAAGCCAAAACAGTATCATTTGTATTTAGGTAGAGTTTAGAAATAGAAAAAAATGTCAAAATTGAAACCCACTCAAATTTTCACTAATTTTTACATATGACCTTTGACCTAAATTTAAAAAAAATGTGACCATATCAAGTCCTGACGACAGGCATATTATTATAGTACACGATTTCCTCTTTCCAATGATATATTATGTAGGTGTGTGTTGGGTGGGGAGATTAAATTCCAAAAAATCTGCCTTCAGTCACCGCATTATTGGCCACAGACCACAATTAATTCCTCTATTAGTTCTTTATAACTTTTTGTCTCATTAAAAAAAATGGACCTAATCTTTTTGTCAAATTTTTTGTGTGTGTAATGTATATTACTAGTCCAAAAACATATCCAAAATTCAGAAAGATTGCTCTGATGTAACTTACAATTTTAGCCAATACACATCCATACCCCTATGGACAAGTCAAGAGATGTTCCGAAAACTGAAAATATTACCTTTTTGCACTTGACCTAATCACTCTTTCCATATTAAAATCAGTTAAAATACCTTCAACAAAAAGTTATTTCACCTCTCTTCTTTCATTTCCACCCCATAAAAACTAACAAATGAATGAAAAAGGCAAAGAAAAAAAATAAAGAAAAAATACACTATAATTAAGGGGAACTATATTCGTGAACAACGAAAAGCGGGGTCATTAATTGTGGTCTTGGGCCTATTAGGGGCCAAAAACTTGACCAATTCCAATAAAACTTGGCATGATTTAAGCTTAGTGTATTATAAGTCAGTTTACAAAGTTTAAAAGCCATATGATATATATTATAGAAAATGTGGCATTTTTTATATCTCAACTTTAGTTGCTGAATTGAGACGTTGAAATAGAAAAATTTCAACTTTCAAATTTTGGCTTCAAAAATTTCCCCAAAACACCAAATTGCACTTTTTTATGTCTCAATGTGTAAGATATTATATATTCAAAGTAAATGATAGCATACTTAATGTATGAGACTTATAAAAATTTGACAAAAAGTAATTTTATATGTGCCTATGCCAAAAAATAGAGGTTTTCAAATGAAGCGAGGCCTTATATGAAATGCAATATTTTCCACTAACAACAATTTTTTGAAGTTGTTAAGTTAAAACAAAACATTTAACATATCATAAATGTTCTTTTCATGTAAATATAAGTTTCAAAACGCATAACACATGAGTTTTACATGGTATTAAGCAATGTCAAGCTTAAAATAACAAGTTGTCAATTTAGGCCGTTCCCTATATTTCCATATTTAATTGCATATAAATGATATTGGAGATGGAAATATGCTTCTTTTTGCCAAAATCCTTGCTGAGATATGATCAAATTTGAAGCCTGGATGTAACAAGACTGTTGCTTTTAATTGTATATGTAGAAAGTATGGTCTGATGCAAAGTTTTTTCAATTTACTGTTTAAAACCTGCATGGAATTTCAGTCTTAAAATGCCAATATTTTAACCACCAGCCATCCAGCAGAAGAAAATAAAGGTATTCTGTGAAACAGACAAGTTTAAACAACCTGCAATAAGTGCTTTTCATATAGATTCAGTGCAATCTGTTTAAAGAAATACAATTTTAAAGTGCATAGAACTTCATATTTCACTTGCTTCGTACGGACCGCTAGACCTAGACTATCAAAACAGCACATTTTATACTCTTTTTATGCTTTTATCCACTTTTCCTTGTGTTCAGAGTTCACAAATGAGTAAAACACATGAAATAAATACCACAAACACAAATAGGTATCAGAAAAAAATTGTCAGAGAAAAAATAAGGATGCTGATTTTGCAAAAATGTGGAAAAAAGTGAAAAAGCTACTTTTTGGGCATATTAGCTGAAAAGTGACTTTTTTTACAAATTTCTATCAAATAAAAGTGGAAATCATTTCTTCTCATATAGTTTGACAAATCAATACCAATAGATCATTCAGAGAAGTTGTCAAAGTATAAATTCAAAATTTGCTGAAATGCACCTCTTAGGGGCCAAAAACTTGACCAATTCCAATAAAACTTGGCATGATTTAAGCTTAGTGTATTATAAGTCAGTTTACAAAGTTTAAAAGCCATATGATATATATTATAGAAAATGTGGCATTTTTTATATCTCAACTTTAGTTGCTGAATTGAGACGTTGAAATAGAAAAATTTCAACTTTCAAATTTTGGCTTCAAAAATTTCCCCAAAACACCAAATTGCACTTTTTTATGTCTCAATGTGTAAGATATTATATATTCAAAGTAAATGATAGCATACTTAATGTATGAGACTTATAAAAATTTGACAAAAAGTAATTTTATATGTGCCTATGCCAAAAAATAGAGGTTTTCAAATGAAGCGAGGCCTTATATGAAATGCAATATTTTCCACTAACAACAATTTTTTGAAGTTGTTAAGTTAAAACAAAACATTTAACATATCATAAATGTTCTTTTCATGTAAATATAAGTTTCAAAACGCATAACACATGAGTTTTACATGGTATTAAGCAATGTCAAGCTTAAAATAACAAGTTGTCAATTTAGGCCGTTCCCTATATTTCCATATTTAATTGCATATAAATGATATTGGAGATGGAAATATGCTTCTTTTTGCCAAAATCCTTGCTGAGATATGATCAAATTTGAAGCCTGGATGTAACAAGACTGTTGCTTTTAATTGTATATGTAGAAAGTATGGTCTGATGCAAAGTTTTTTCAATTTACTGTTTAAAACCTGCATGGAATTTCAGTCTTAAAATGCCAATATTTTAACCACCAGCCATCCAGCAGAAGAAAATAAAGGTATTCTGTGAAACAGACAAGTTTAAACAACCTGCAATAAGTGCTTTTCATATAGATTCAGTGCAATCTGTTTAAAGAAATACAATTTTAAAGTGCATAGAACTTCATATTTCACTTGCTTCGTACGGACCGCTAGACCTAGACTATCAAAACAGCACATTTTATACTCTTTTTATGCTTTTATCCACTTTTCCTTGTGTTCAGAGTTCACAAATGAGTAAAACACATGAAATAAATACCACAAACACAAATAGGTATCAGAAAAAAATTGTCAGAGAAAAAATAAGGATGCTGATTTTGCAAAAATGTGGAAAAAAGTGAAAAAGCTACTTTTTGGGCATATTAGCTGAAAAGTGACTTTTTTTACAAATTTCTATCAAATAAAAGTGGAAATCATTTCTTCTCATATAGTTTGACAAATCAATACCAATAGATCATTCAGAGAAGTTGTCAAAGTATAAATTCAAAATTTGCTGAAATGCACCTCTTAGGGGCCAAAAACTTGACCAATTCCAATAAAACTTGGCATGATTTAAGCTTAGTGTATTATAAGTCAGTTTACAAAGTTTAAAAGCCATATGATATATATTATAGAAAATGTGGCATTTTTTATATCTCAACTTTAGTTGCTGAATTGAGACGTTGAAATAGAAAAATTTCAACTTTCAAATTTTGGCTTCAAAAATTTCCCCAAAACACCAAATTGCACTTTTTTATGTCTCAATGTGTAAGATATTATATATTCAAAGTAAATGATAGCATACTTAATGTATGAGACTTATAAAAATTTGACAAAAAGTAATTTTATATGTGCCTATGCCAAAAAATAGAGGTTTTCAAATGAAGCGAGGCCTTATATGAAATGCAATATTTTCCACTAACAACAATTTTTTGAAGTTGTTAAGTTAAAACAAAACATTTAACATATCATAAATGTTCTTTTCATGTAAATATAAGTTTCAAAAAGCATAACACATGAGTTTTACATGGTATTAAGCAATGTCAAGCTTAAAATAACAAGTTGTCAATTTAGGCCGTTCCCTATATTTCCATATTTAATTGCATATAAATGATATTGGAGATGGAAATATGCTTCTTTTTGCCAAAATCCTTGCTGAGATATGATCAAATTTGAAGCCTGGATGTAACAAGACTGTTGCTTTTAATTGTATATGTAGAAAGTATGGTCTGATGCAAAGTTTTTTCAATTTACTGTTTAAAACCTGCATGGAATTTCAGTCTTAAAATGCCAATATTTTAACCACCAGCCATCCAGCAGAAGAAAATAAAGGTATTCTGTGAAACAGACAAGTTTAAACAACCTGCAATAAGTGCTTTTCATATAGATTCAGTGCAATCTGTTTAAAGAAATACAATTTTAAAGTGCATAGAACTTCATATTTCACTTGCTTCGTACGGACCGCTAGACCTAGACTATCAAAACAGCACATTTTATACTCTTTTTATGCTTTTATCCACTTTTCCTTGTGTTCAGAGTTCACAAATGAGTAAAACACATGAAATAAATACCACAAACACAAATAGGTATCAGAAAAAAATTGTCAGAGAAAAAATAAGGATGCTGATTTTGCAAAAATGTGGAAAAAAGTGAAAAAGCTACTTTTTGGGCATATTAGCTGAAAAGTGACTTTTTTTACAAATTTCTATCAAATAAAAGTGGAAATCATTTCTTCTCATATAGTTTGACAAATCAATACCAATAGATCATTCAGAGAAGTTGTCAAAGTATAAATTCAAAATTTGCTGAAATGCACCTCTTAGGGGCCAAAAACTTGACCAATTCCAATAAAACTTGGCATGATTTAAGCTTAGTGTATTATAAGTCAGTTTACAAAGTTTAAAAGCCATATGATATATATTATAGAAAATGTGGCATTTTTTATATCTCAACTTTAGTTGCTGAATTGAGACGTTGAAATAGAAAAATTTCAACTTTCAAATTTTGGCTTCAAAAATTTCCCCAAAACACCAAATTGCACTTTTTTATGTCTCAATGTGTAAGATATTATATATTCAAAGTAAATGATAGCATACTTAATGTATGAGACTTATAAAAATTTGACAAAAAGTAATTTTATATGTGCCTATGCCAAAAAATAGAGGTTTTCAAATGAAGCGAGGCCTTATATGAAATGCAATATTTTCCACTAACAACAATTTTTTGAAGTTGTTAAGTTAAAACAAAACATTTAACATATCATAAATGTTCTTTTCATGTAAATATAAGTTTCAAAAAGCATAACACATGAGTTTTACATGGTATTAAGCAATGTCAAGCTTAAAATAACAAGTTGTCAATTTAGGCCGTTCCCTATATTTCCATATTTAATTGCATATAAATGATATTGGAGATGGAAATATGCTTCTTTTTGCCAAAATCCTTGCTGAGATATGATCAAATTTGAAGCCTGGATGTAACAAGACTGTTGCTTTTAATTGTATATGTAGAAAGTATGGTCTGATGCAAAGTTTTTTCAATTTACTGTTTAAAACCTGCATGGAATTTCAGTCTTAAAATGCCAATATTTTAACCACCAGCCATCCAGCAGAAGAAAATAAAGGTATTCTGTGAAACAGACAAGTTTAAACAACCTGCAATAAGTGCTTTTCATATAGATTCAGTGCAATCTGTTTAAAGAAATACAATTTTAAAGTGCATAGAACTTCATATTTCACTTGCTTCGTACGGACCGCTAGACCTAGACTATCAAAACAGCACATTTTATACTCTTTTTATGCTTTTATCCACTTTTCCTTGTGTTCAGAGTTCACAAATGAGTAAAACACATGAAATAAATACCACAAACACAAATAGGTATCAGAAAAAAATTGTCAGAGAAAAAATAAGGATGCTGATTTTGCAAAAATGTGGAAAAAAGTGAAAAAGCTACTTTTTGGGCATATTAGCTGAAAAGTGACTTTTTTTACAAATTTCTATCAAATAAAAGTGGAAATCATTTCTTCTCATATAGTTTGACAAATCAATACCAATAGATCATTCAGAGAAGTTGTCAAAGTATAAATTCAAAATTTGCTGAAATGCACCTCTTAGGGGCCAAAAACTTGACCAATTCCAATAAAACTTGGCATGATTTAAGCTTAGTGTATTATAAGTCAGTTTACAAAGTTTAAAAGCCATATGATATATATTATAGAAAATGTGGCATTTTTTATATCTCAACTTTAGTTGCTGAATTGAGACGTTGAAATAGAAAAATTTCAACTTTCAAATTTTGGCTTCAAAAATTTCCCCAAAACACCAAATTGCACTTTTTTATGTCTCAATGTGTAAGATATTATATATTCAAAGTAAATGATAGCATACTTAATGTATGAGACTTATAAAAATTTGACAAAAAGTAATTTTATATGTGCCTATGCCAAAAAATAGAGGTTTTCAAATGAAGCGAGGCCTTATATGAAATGCAATATTTTCCACTAACAACAATTTTTTGAAGTTGTTAAGTTAAAACAAAACATTTAACATATCATAAATGTTCTTTTCATGTAAATATAAGTTTCAAAAAGCATAACACATGAGTTTTACATGGTATTAAGCAATGTCAAGCTTAAAATAACAAGTTGTCAATTTAGGCCGTTCCCTATATTTCCATATTTAATTGCATATAAATGATATTGGAGATGGAAATATGCTTCTTTTTGCCAAAATCCTTGCTGAGATATGATCAAATTTGAAGCCTGGATGTAACAAGACTGTTGCTTTTAATTGTATATGTAGAAAGTATGGTCTGATGCAAAGTTTTTTCAATTTACTGTTTAAAACCTGCATGGAATTTCAGTCTTAAAATGCCAATATTTTAACCACCAGCCATCCAGCAGAAGAAAATAAAGGTATTCTGTGAAACAGACAAGTTTAAACAACCTGCAATAAGTGCTTTTCATATAGATTCAGTGCAATCTGTTTAAAGAAATACAATTTTAAAGTGCATAGAACTTCATATTTCACTTGCTTCGTACGGACCGCTAGACCTAGACTATCAAAACAGCACATTTTATACTCTTTTTATGCTTTTATCCACTTTTCCTTGTGTTCAGAGTTCACAAATGAGTAAAACACATGAAATAAATACCACAAACACAAATAGGTATCAGAAAAAAATTGTCAGAGAAAAAATAAGGATGCTGATTTTGCAAAAATGTGGAAAAAAGTGAAAAAGCTACTTTTTGGGCATATTAGCTGAAAAGTGACTTTTTTTACAAATTTCTATCAAATAAAAGTGGAAATCATTTCTTCTCATATAGTTTGACAAATCAATACCAATAGATCATTCAGAGAAGTTGTCAAAGTATAAATTCAAAATTTGCTGAAATGCACCTCTTAGGGGCCAAAAACTTGACCAATTCCAATAAAACTTGGCATGATTTAAGCTTAGTGTATTATAAGTCAGTTTACAAAGTTTAAAAGCCATATGATATATATTATAGAAAATGTGGCATTTTTTATATCTCAACTTTAGTTGCTGAATTGAGACGTTGAAATAGAAAAATTTCAACTTTCAAATTTTGGCTTCAAAAATTTCCCCAAAACACCAAATTGCACTTTTTTATGTCTCAATGTGTAAGATATTATATATTCAAAGTAAATGATAGCATACTTAATGTATGAGACTTATAAAAATTTGACAAAAAGTAATTTTATATGTGCCTATGCCAAAAAATAGAGGTTTTCAAATGAAGCGAGGCCTTATATGAAATGCAATATTTTCCACTAACAACAATTTTTTGAAGTTGTTAAGTTAAAACAAAACATTTAACATATCATAAATTTTTGCCAAAATCCTTGCTGAGATATGATCAAATTTGAAGCCTGGATGTAACAAGACTGTTGCTTTTAATTGTATATGTAGAAAGTATGGTCTGATGCAAAGTTTTTTCAATTTACTGTTTAAAACCTGCATGGAATTTCAGTCTTAAAATGCCAATATTTTAACCACCAGCCATCCAGCAGAAGAAAATAAAGGTATTCTGTGAAACAGACAAGTTTAAACAACCTGCAATAAGTGCTTTTCATATAGATTCAGTGCAATCTGTTTAAAGAAATACAATTTTAAAGTGCATAGAACTTCATATTTCACTTGCTTCGTACGGACCGCTAGACCTAGACTATCAAAACAGCACATTTTATACTCTTTTTATGCTTTTATCCACTTTTCCTTGTGTTCAGAGTTCACAAATGAGTAAAACACATGAAATAAATACCACAAACACAAATAGGTATCAGAAAAAAATTGTCAGAGAAAAAATAAGGATGCTGATTTTGCAAAAATGTGGAAAAAAGTGAAAAAGCTACTTTTTGGGCATATTAGCTGAAAAGTGACTTTTTTTACAAATTTCTATCAAATAAAAGTGGAAATCATTTCTTCTCATATAGTTTGACAAATCAATACCAATAGATCATTCAGAGAAGTTGTCAAAGTATAAATTCAAAATTTGCTGAAATGCACCTCTTAGGGGCCAAAAACTTGACCAATTCCAATAAAACTTGGCATGATTTAAGCTTAGTGTATTATAAGTCAGTTTACAAAGTTTAAAAGCCATATGATATATATTATAGAAAATGTGGCATTTTTTATATCTCAACTTTAGTTGCTGAATTGAGACGTTGAAATAGAAAAATTTCAACTTTCAAATTTTGGCTTCAAAAATTTCCCCAAAACACCAAATTGCACTTTTTTATGTCTCAATGTGTAAGATATTATATATTCAAAGTAAATGATAGCATACTTAATGTATGAGACTTATAAAAATTTGACAAAAAGTAATTTTATATGTGCCTATGCCAAAAAATAGAGGTTTTCAAATGAAGCGAGGCCTTATATGAAATGCAATATTTTCCACTAACAACAATTTTTTGAAGTTGTTAAGTTAAAACAAAACATTTAACATATCATAAATGTTCTTTTCATGTAAATATAAGTTTCAAAAAGCATAACACATGAGTTTTACATGGTATTAAGCAATGTCAAGCTTAAAATAACAAGTTGTCAATTTAGGCCGTTCCCTATATTTCCATATTTAATTGCATATAAATGATATTGGAGATGGAAATATGCTTCTTTTTGCCAAAATCCTTGCTGAGATATGATCAAATTTGAAGCCTGGATGTAACAAGACTGTTGCTTTTAATTGTATATGTAGAAAGTATGGTCTGATGCAAAGTTTTTTCAATTTACTGTTTAAAACCTGCATGGAATTTCAGTCTTAAAATGCCAATATTTTAACCACCAGCCATCCAGCAGAAGAAAATAAAGGTATTCTGTGAAACAGACAAGTTTAAACAACCTGCAATAAGTGCTTTTCATATAGATTCAGTGCAATCTGTTTAAAGAAATACAATTTTAAAGTGCATAGAACTTCATATTTCACTTGCTTCGTACGGACCGCTAGACCTAGACTATCAAAACAGCACATTTTATACTCTTTTTATGCTTTTATCCACTTTTCCTTGTGTTCAGAGTTCACAAATGAGTAAAACACATGAAATAAATACCACAAACACAAATAGGTATCAGAAAAAAATTGTCAGAGAAAAAATAAGGATGCTGATTTTGCAAAAATGTGGAAAAAAGTGAAAAAGCTACTTTTTGGGCATATTAGCTGAAAAGTGACTTTTTTTACAAATTTCTATCAAATAAAAGTGGAAATCATTTCTTCTCATATAGTTTGACAAATCAATACCAATAGATCATTCAGAGAAGTTGTCAAAGTATAAATTCAAAATTTGCTGAAATGCACCTCTTAGGGGCCAAAAACTTGACCAATTCCAATAAAACTTGGCATGATTTAAGCTTAGTGTATTATAAGTCAGTTTACAAAGTTTAAAAGCCATATGATATATATTATAGAAAATGTGGCATTTTTTATATCTCAACTTTAGTTGCTGAATTGAGACGTTGAAATAGAAAAATTTCAACTTTCAAATTTTGGCTTCAAAAATTTCCCCAAAACACCAAATTGCACTTTTTTATGTCTCAATGTGTAAGATATTATATATTCAAAGTAAATGATAGCATACTTAATGTATGAGACTTATAAAAATTTGACAAAAAGTAATTTTATATGTGCCTATGCCAAAAAATAGAGGTTTTCAAATGAAGCGAGGCCTTATATGAAATGCAATATTTTCCACTAACAACAATTTTTTGAAGTTGTTAAGTTAAAACAAAACATTTAACATATCATAAATGTTCTTTTCATGTAAATATAAGTTTCAAAAAGCATAACACATGAGTTTTACATGGTATTAAGCAATGTCAAGCTTAAAATAACAAGTTGTCAATTTAGGCCGTTCCCTATATTTCCATATTTAATTGCATATAAATGATATTGGAGATGGAAATATGCTTCTTTTTGCCAAAATCCTTGCTGAGATATGATCAAATTTGAAGCCTGGATGTAACAAGACTGTTGCTTTTAATTGTATATGTAGAAAGTATGGTCTGATGCAAAGTTTTTTCAATTTACTGTTTAAAACCTGCATGGAATTTCAGTCTTAAAATGCCAATATTTTAACCACCAGCCATCCAGCAGAAGAAAATAAAGGTATTCTGTGAAACAGACAAGTTTAAACAACCTGCAATAAGTGCTTTTCATATAGATTCAGTGCAATCTGTTTAAAGAAATACAATTTTAAAGTGCATAGAACTTCATATTTCACTTGCTTCGTACGGACCGCTAGACCTAGACTATCAAAACAGCACATTTTATACTCTTTTTATGCTTTTATCCACTTTTCCTTGTGTTCAGAGTTCACAAATGAGTAAAACACATGAAATAAATACCACAAACACAAATAGGTATCAGAAAAAAATTGTCAGAGAAAAAATAAGGATGCTGATTTTGCAAAAATGTGGAAAAAAGTGAAAAAGCTACTTTTTGGGCATATTAGCTGAAAAGTGACTTTTTTTACAAATTTCTATCAAATAAAAGTGGAAATCATTTCTTCTCATATAGTTTGACAAATCAATACCAATAGATCATTCAGAGAAGTTGTCAAAGTATAAATTCAAAATTTGCTGAAATGCACCTCTTAGGGGCCAAAAACTTGACCAATTCCAATAAAACTTGGCATGATTTAAGCTTAGTGTATTATAAGTCAGTTTACAAAGTTTAAAAGCCATATGATATATATTATAGAAAATGTGGCATTTTTTATATCTCAACTTTAGTTGCTGAATTGAGACGTTGAAATAGAAAAATTTCAACTTTCAAATTTTGGCTTCAAAAATTTCCCCAAAACACCAAATTGCACTTTTTTATGTCTCAATGTGTAAGATATTATATATTCAAAGTAAATGATAGCATACTTAATGTATGAGACTTATAAAAATTTGACAAAAAGTAATTTTATATGTGCCTATGCCAAAAAATAGAGGTTTTCAAATGAAGCGAGGCCTTATATGAAATGCAATATTTTCCACTAACAACAATTTTTTGAAGTTGTTAAGTTAAAACAAAACATTTAACATATCATAAATGTTCTTTTCATGTAAATATAAGTTTCAAAAAGCATAACACATGAGTTTTACATGGTATTAAGCAATGTCAAGCTTAAAATAACAAGTTGTCAATTTAGGCCGTTCCCTATATTTCCATATTTAATTGCATATAAATGATATTGGAGATGGAAATATGCTTCTTTTTGCCAAAATCCTTGCTGAGATATGATCAAATTTGAAGCCTGGATGTAACAAGACTGTTGCTTTTAATTGTATATGTAGAAAGTATGGTCTGATGCAAAGTTTTTTCAATTTACTGTTTAAAACCTGCATGGAATTTCAGTCTTAAAATGCCAATATTTTAACCACCAGCCATCCAGCAGAAGAAAATAAAGGTATTCTGTGAAACAGACAAGTTTAAACAACCTGCAATAAGTGCTTTTCATATAGATTCAGTGCAATCTGTTTAAAGAAATACAATTTTAAAGTGCATAGAACTTCATATTTCACTTGCTTCGTACGGACCGCTAGACCTAGACTATCAAAACAGCACATTTTATACTCTTTTTATGCTTTTATCCACTTTTCCTTGTGTTCAGAGTTCACAAATGAGTAAAACACATGAAATAAATACCACAAACACAAATAGGTATCAGAAAAAAATTGTCAGAGAAAAAATAAGGATGCTGATTTTGCAAAAATGTGGAAAAAAGTGAAAAAGCTACTTTTTGGGCATATTAGCTGAAAAGTGACTTTTTTTATAAATTTCTATCAAATAAAAGTGGAAATCATTTCTTCTCATATAGTTTGACAAATCAATACCAATAGATCATTCAGAGAAGTTGTCAAAGTATAAATTCAAAATTTGCTGAAATGCACCTCTTAGGGGCCAAAAACTTGACCAATTCCAATAAAACTTGGCATGATTTAAGCTTAGTGTATTATAAGTCAGTTTACAAAGTTTAAAAGCCATATGATATATATTATAGAAAATGTGGCATTTTTTATATCTCAACTTTAGTTGCTGAATTGAGACGTTGAAATAGAAAAATTTCAACTTTCAAATTTTGGCTTCAAAAATTTCCCCAAAACACCAAATTGCACTTTTTTATGTCTCAATGTGTAAGATATTATATATTCAAAGTAAATGATAGCATACTTAATGTATGAGACTTATAAAAATTTGACAAAAAGTAATTTTATATGTGCCTATGCCAAAAAATAGAGGTTTTCAAATGAAGCGAGGCCTTATATGAAATGCAATATTTTCCACTAACAACAATTTTTTGAAGTTGTTAAGTTAAAACAAAACATTTAACATATCATAAATGTTCTTTTCATGTAAATATAAGTTTCAAAAAGCATAACACATGAGTTTTACATGGTATTAAGCAATGTCAAGCTTAAAATAACAAGTTGTCAATTTAGGCCGTTCCCTATATTTCCATATTTAATTGCATATAAATGATATTGGAGATGGAAATATGCTTCTTTTTGCCAAAATCCTTGCTGAGATATGATCAAATTTGAAGCCTGGATGTAACAAGACTGTTGCTTTTAATTGTATATGTAGAAAGTATGGTCTGATGCAAAGTTTTTTCAATTTACTGTTTAAAACCTGCATGGAATTTCAGTCTTAAAATGCCAATATTTTAACCACCAGCCATCCAGCAGAAGAAAATAAAGGTATTCTGTGAAACAGACAAGTTTAAACAACCTGCAATAAGTGCTTTTCATATAGATTCAGTGCAATCTGTTTAAAGAAATACAATTTTAAAGTGCATAGAACTTCATATTTCACTTGCTTCGTACGGACCGCTAGACCTAGACTATCAAAACAGCACATTTTATACTCTTTTTATGCTTTTATCCACTTTTCCTTGTGTTCAGAGTTCACAAATGAGTAAAACACATGAAATAAATACCACAAACACAAATAGGTATCAGAAAAAAATTGTCAGAGAAAAAATAAGGATGCTGATTTTGCAAAAATGTGGAAAAAAGTGAAAAAGCTACTTTTTGGGCATATTAGCTGAAAAGTGACTTTTTTTACAAATTTCTATCAAATAAAAGTGGAAATCATTTCTTCTCATATAGTTTGACAAATCAATACCAATAGATCATTCAGAGAAGTTGTCAAAGTATAAATTCAAAATTTGCTGAAATGCACCTCTTAGGGGCCAAAAACTTGACCAATTCCAATAAAACTTGGCATGATTTAAGCTTAGTGTATTATAAGTCAGTTTACAAAGTTTAAAAGCCATATGATATATATTATAGAAAATGTGGCATTTTTTATATCTCAACTTTAGTTGCTGAATTGAGACGTTGAAATAGAAAAATTTCAACTTTCAAATTTTGGCTTCAAAAATTTCCCCAAAACACCAAATTGCACTTTTTTATGTCTCAATGTGTAAGATATTATATATTCAAAGTAAATGATAGCATACTTAATGTATGAGACTTATAAAAATTTGACAAAAAGTAATTTTATATGTGCCTATGCCAAAAAATAGAGGTTTTCAAATGAAGCGAGGCCTTATATGAAATGCAATATTTTCCACTAACAACAATTTTTTGAAGTTGTTAAGTTAAAACAAAACATTTAACATATCATAAATGTTCTTTTCATGTAAATATAAGTTTCAAAAAGCATAACACATGAGTTTTACATGGTATTAAGCAATGTCAAGCTTAAAATAACAAGTTGTCAATTTAGGCCGTTCCCTATATTTCCATATTTAATTGCATATAAATGATATTGGAGATGGAAATATGCTTCTTTTTGCCAAAATCCTTGCTGAGATATGATCAAATTTGAAGCCTGGATGTAACAAGACTGTTGCTTTTAATTGTATATGTAGAAAGTATGGTCTGATGCAAAGTTTTTTCAATTTACTGTTTAAAACCTGCATGGAATTTCAGTCTTAAAATGCCAATATTTTAACCACCAGCCATCCAGCAGAAGAAAATAAAGGTATTCTGTGAAACAGACAAGTTTAAACAACCTGCAATAAGTGCTTTTCATATAGATTCAGTGCAATCTGTTTAAAGAAATACAATTTTAAAGTGCATAGAACTTCATATTTCACTTGCTTCGTACGGACCGCTAGACCTAGACTATCAAAACAGCACATTTTATACTCTTTTTATGCTTTTATCCACTTTTCCTTGTGTTCAGAGTTCACAAATGAGTAAAACACATGAAATAAATACCACAAACACAAATAGGTATCAGAAAAAAATTGTCAGAGAAAAAATAAGGATGCTGATTTTGCAAAAATGTGGAAAAAAGTGAAAAAGCTACTTTTTGGGCATATTAGCTGAAAAGTGACTTTTTTTACAAATTTCTATCAAATAAAAGTGGAAATCATTTCTTCTCATATAGTTTGACAAATCAATACCAATAGATCATTCAGAGAAGTTGTCAAAGTATAAATTCAAAATTTGCTGAAATGCACCTCTTAGGGGCCAAAAACTTGACCAATTCCAATAAAACTTGGCATGATTTAAGCTTAGTGTATTATAAGTCAGTTTACAAAGTTTAAAAGCCATATGATATATATTATAGAAAATGTGGCATTTTTTATATCTCAACTTTAGTTGCTGAATTGAGACGTTGAAATAGAAAAATTTCAACTTTCAAATTTTGGCTTCAAAAATTTCCCCAAAACACCAAATTGCACTTTTTTATGTCTCAATGTGTAAGATATTATATATTCAAAGTAAATGATAGCATACTTAATGTATGAGACTTATAAAAATTTGACAAAAAGTAATTTTATATGTGCCTATGCCAAAAAATAGAGGTTTTCAAATGAAGCGAGGCCTTATATGAAATGCAATATTTTCCACTAACAACAATTTTTTGAAGTTGTTAAGTTAAAACAAAACATTTAACATATCATAAATGTTCTTTTCATGTAAATATAAGTTTCAAAAAGCATAACACATGAGTTTTACATGGTATTAAGCAATGTCAAGCTTAAAATAACAAGTTGTCAATTTAGGCCGTTCCCTATATTTCCATATTTAATTGCATATAAATGATATTGGAGATGGAAATATGCTTCTTTTTGCCAAAATCCTTGCTGAGATATGATCAAATTTGAAGCCTGGATGTAACAAGACTGTTGCTTTTAATTGTATATGTAGAAAGTATGGTCTGATGCAAAGTTTTTTCAATTTACTGTTTAAAACCTGCATGGAATTTCAGTCTTAAAATGCCAATATTTTAACCACCAGCCATCCAGCAGAAGAAAATAAAGGTATTCTGTGAAACAGACAAGTTTAAACAACCTGCAATAAGTGCTTTTCATATAGATTCAGTGCAATCTGTTTAAAGAAATACAATTTTAAAGTGCATAGAACTTCATATTTCACTTGCTTCGTACGGACCGCTAGACCTAGACTATCAAAACAGCACATTTTATACTCTTTTTATGCTTTTATCCACTTTTCCTTGTGTTCAGAGTTCACAAATGAGTAAAACACATGAAATAAATACCACAAACACAAATAGGTATCAGAAAAAAATTGTCAGAGAAAAAATAAGGATGCTGATTTTGCAAAAATGTGGAAAAAAGTGAAAAAGCTACTTTTTGGGCATATTAGCTGAAAAGTGACTTTTTTTACAAATTTCTATCAAATAAAAGTGGAAATCATTTCTTCTCATATAGTTTGACAAATCAATACCAATAGATCATTCAGAGAAGTTGTCAAAGTATAAATTCAAAATTTGCTGAAATGCACCTCTTAGGGGCCAAAAACTTGACCAATTCCAATAAAACTTGGCATGATTTAAGCTTAGTGTATTATAAGTCAGTTTACAAAGTTTAAAAGCCATATGATATATATTATAGAAAATGTGGCATTTTTTATATCTCAACTTTAGTTGCTGAATTGAGACGTTGAAATAGAAAAATTTCAACTTTCAAATTTTGGCTTCAAAAATTTCCCCAAAACACCAAATTGCACTTTTTTATGTCTCAATGTGTAAGATATTATATATTCAAAGTAAATGATAGCATACTTAATGTATGAGACTTATAAAAATTTGACAAAAAGTAATTTTATATGTGCCTATGCCAAAAAATAGAGGTTTTCAAATGAAGCGAGGCCTTATATGAAATGCAATATTTTCCACTAACAACAATTTTTTGAAGTTGTTAAGTTAAAACAAAACATTTAACATATCATAAATGTTCTTTTCATGTAAATATAAGTTTCAAAAAGCATAACACATGAGTTTTACATGGTATTAAGCAATGTCAAGCTTAAAATAACAAGTTGTCAATTTAGGCCGTTCCCTATATTTCCATATTTAATTGCATATAAATGATATTGGAGATGGAAATATGCTTCTTTTTGCCAAAATCCTTGCTGAGATATGATCAAATTTGAAGCCTGGATGTAACAAGACTGTTGCTTTTAATTGTATATGTAGAAAGTATGGTCTGATGCAAAGTTTTTTCAATTTACTGTTTAAAACCTGCATGGAATTTCAGTCTTAAAATGCCAATATTTTAACCACCAGCCATCCAGCAGAAGAAAATAAAGGTATTCTGTGAAACAGACAAGTTTAAACAACCTGCAATAAGTGCTTTTCATATAGATTCAGTGCAATCTGTTTAAAGAAATACAATTTTAAAGTGCATAGAACTTCATATTTCACTTGCTTCGTACGGACCGCTAGACCTAGACTATCAAAACAGCACATTTTATACTCTTTTTATGCTTTTATCCACTTTTCCTTGTGTTCAGAGTTCACAAATGAGTAAAACACATGAAATAAATACCACAAACACAAATAGGTATCAGAAAAAAATTGTCAGAGAAAAAATAAGGATGCTGATTTTGCAAAAATGTGGAAAAAAGTGAAAAAGCTACTTTTTGGGCATATTAGCTGAAAAGTGACTTTTTTTACAAATTTCTATCAAATAAAAGTGGAAATCATTTCTTCTCATATAGTTTGACAAATCAATACCAATAGATCATTCAGAGAAGTTGTCAAAGTATAAATTCAAAATTTGCTGAAATGCACCTCTTAGGGGCCAAAAACTTGACCAATTCCAATAAAACTTGGCATGATTTAAGCTTAGTGTATTATAAGTCAGTTTACAAAGTTTAAAAGCCATATGATATATATTATAGAAAATGTGGCATTTTTTATATCTCAACTTTAGTTGCTGAATTGAGACGTTGAAATAGAAAAATTTCAACTTTCAAATTTTGGCTTCAAAAATTTCCCCAAAACACCAAATTGCACTTTTTTATGTCTCAATGTGTAAGATATTATATATTCAAAGTAAATGATAGCATACTTAATGTATGAGACTTATAAAAATTTGACAAAAAGTAATTTTATATGTGCCTATGCCAAAAAATAGAGGTTTTCAAATGAAGCGAGGCCTTATATGAAATGCAATATTTTCCACTAACAACAATTTTTTGAAGTTGTTAAGTTAAAACAAAACATTTAACATATCATAAATGTTCTTTTCATGTAAATATAAGTTTCAAAAAGCATAACACATGAGTTTTACATGGTATTAAGCAATGTCAAGCTTAAAATAACAAGTTGTCAATTTAGGCCGTTCCCTATATTTCCATATTTAATTGCATATAAATGATATTGGAGATGGAAATATGCTTCTTTTTGCCAAAATCCTTGCTGAGATATGATCAAATTTGAAGCCTGGATGTAACAAGACTGTTGCTTTTAATTGTATATGTAGAAAGTATGGTCTGATGCAAAGTTTTTTCAATTTACTGTTTAAAACCTGCATGGAATTTCAGTCTTAAAATGCCAATATTTTAACCACCAGCCATCCAGCAGAAGAAAATAAAGGTATTCTGTGAAACAGACAAGTTTAAACAACCTGCAATAAGTGCTTTTCATATAGATTCAGTGCAATCTGTTTAAAGAAATACAATTTTAAAGTGCATAGAACTTCATATTTCACTTGCTTCGTACGGACCGCTAGACCTAGACTATCAAAACAGCACATTTTATACTCTTTTTATGCTTTTATCCACTTTTCCTTGTGTTCAGAGTTCACAAATGAGTAAAACACATGAAATAAATACCACAAACACAAATAGGTATCAGAAAAAAATTGTCAGAGAAAAAATAAGGATGCTGATTTTGCAAAAATGTGGAAAAAAGTGAAAAAGCTACTTTTTGGGCATATTAGCTGAAAAGTGACTTTTTTTACAAATTTCTATCAAATAAAAGTGGAAATCATTTCTTCTCATATAGTTTGACAAATCAATACCAATA